>NC_083725.1:94664208-94924208 GCF_028564815.1 Eubalaena glacialis
AACAGATGCACACTACTTTATATAAAATAGATAAACAACAAGGTCCTACTGTATAGCACAGGGAACTATATTCAATATCCTGTAATAAACCATAATGAAAAAGAATCTGAAAAAGGATAGATAGATAGATAAACTGAACCACTTTGCTATACACAGGAAACTAACACAACATTGTAAATCAACTGTAGTTCAATTTAAAAAAATACTGGGTAAAAGGCTGTTGGTAAACAGGATATGTGCAAAGTATTAAAGTAAATAGTTTATTATTTACAAAGGGAACAAAATACCTTTACATGAAGAGATCAAGTAAATATTACCTTTACATGAAGAGATCAAGTAAATATTAACTATGTGATCAAATTTAGCTGCATAAATAATGGTAAAAACTGATATGTAGCTTCCTGACATGATGCAGTGACATACAGTACATCATCATCTTTGTACTATTCTTGCCAGAAGTGTATAACCTAAATCTAATTATGAACAATCAGACATTTCTGTATCATAATCCATAAACAACTTGAACACTTAAAATATAAATTTAATAAAATAATAAAATAATTAGAGTACTATTTTAAATTATAAGAATAATTTAAAATACAAGGACATGACAACCAAATACAATATGAAATCCTTAACTGGATCCTGAAGCAAAAGAAAAAGAAAAGTAATAAAAGATATTATGCGAAATTTGAACATAGCCTGTAAATCAAAATACATCATCGTTTCAATGTTATATTTAACAATATCATGACTATGCAGAATGATCTTGTTCATAGGAGAAAAACACTGATTTAAAGATGAATGTAACTGTAACTTTCTTTCACATGGTTTACTTCTGCTACTAATAATACAGATAGACATATGTAGATAAATTTATACACACACATATACAAATATATACATACACATATATATGTATATATATATGGAGGAATAGAGAAAGATAATATGGCAAGATGTTCACTGTAAATCCAGATGGAGTGTACATGAATGTGTATAACATTTTTTTCAACTCTGTGATAGAATTTTTAAAAAAAGAAACACTTGGAGGAAAAGGGGTGTCCTCATAGTCATTAGGTCATTCAATCATTCAACAAATATTTATTGAGCTTCTACTATATGCCAAATACTGTGTTCAGTCCTGGAAATACAATAATGAACATGATGCCTGCCCTTATAGAGCTTATAGCTTATTGGGGCAGATGTCACACACACATACAAAGTAGATGAACATGTAAATACATTAAATAATTTCCATAAAGGAAAAAATAGGGTAAAGTGATATAGAATTATTGGTGGGACATATTTTTCTTAAGGATGAATCAGGAAAGATTTCTCTAAGAAAATACCACTGCAGTTAGGTCCTGAAAGATGAAATAACTATGGAAATTGTGGAAAGAACATTAAAAGCAGATGAAACAGAAAGCATGTGCTTAAGGAATTAAAAGAAGACTGGAGCACTGTGTGAAGGACATAAAATGAGACTAGAGAAAGAGGAAAAATTATTCAAGTCTTGTAGAACTTTGGATTTAATTCTAAGACTAATGGGAAGCCACTGAAGGATCTTAAGCAGGAGAGTAACATGATCTGATTTAGAAGTTAAGATCACTCTCACTGCTATGTAGAGAAAGGACTGGAATGAGGGCAAGATTAGAAATGCTGGGAGGGTAGTTAGGCTGGACCAACTACAGAAGTGGCAATGGAGATGGAGAAAAATGGACAGATTTGAGAAACTTTGGGGGCAAAATAAATGGCAAGGAAAAAGAAAGAATCAGGATGACCCTCAAGTTTCTGGACTGAGTAACTGGGTAAATGGAAGTCTATTTACAAGGTTCCTCTCACACACACATTGGGACAGAAAACGAAGGGTCTGATTTTGGTCATGTTAAAATTGATATATTTGTGAGATATCCAACTGGACATGTTAGAGACTGGAGCTCTGGAACTCAAAGGAAGTTTCATACATGGGAAGTCTTAAAAAAAAATTACTATCTTAGGACTATATTCTACTGCAAACAAGAGAAAACTAGAGTAACAGTAACTTAAGTAAGGGACTTATTTTCTATTAACACTAGTTGCTATATCCAAGTTACAGGCAGGAAGAAAGAAAAAGTATAAAGAGTATCCTGATTAACTTTTTGGGTTTTTTTTTTTAATAAATTTATCTATTTATTTATTTTTGGCTGCATTGGGTCTTCGTTGCTGTGCACGGGCTTTCTCTAGTTGTGGCGAGCGGGGGCTACTCTTCGTTGCGGTGCGCCGGCTTCTCATTGAGGTGGCTTCTCTTGTTGCAGACCATGGGCTCTAGGCCCGTGGGCTTCAGTAGTTGTGGCACAAGGGCTTCAGTAGTTGTGGCTCGCAGGCTCTAGAGCGCAGGCTCAGTAGTTGTGGCACACGGGTTTAGTTGCTCCGAGGCATGTGGGATCTTCCCCGACCAGGGCTTGAACCCGTGTCCCCTGCATTGGTAGGCGGATTCTCAACCACTGTGCCACCAGGGAAGCCCATCTTTTTGTCTTTTTATCCAAGAAAAAAACCACTTTTGTTCCATCAACACCTAACTGGCCAAAACTGTATAACTAAGTACAGTACAAGGGGTGCTGAGAGAACATTGCTGTTCTCTTTATAAGCTTTGTAGCACTATTTGACCTTTAAAAATCACCTGAGTATTACCTGAGAAAAATAAAAACGTTAAAGAAAGCATGAAAGGGAGACATGGCAATGGAGACAACATATACAGTCAAGTCTTTGGAAAAGTTTGGCTATGAAGGCAAGCTAAACAGTAGAGCAGGGTTTTTCATCCTCAGCAGTACTGACATTTGGGGCCAGACAATTCTTTGTTGTGGGCAGCTATCTTTTACATTGTAGGATTTTAGCAGCATCCCTGGCCTCCAGATGCCAGGAGGACCCCTTCCCTAGTTGTGACAAACTAAAATGTCTCCCAACATTGCCACATGTCCCCAGGATGTAAAACGGCCCTCAGTTGAGAACCACAGCAGTAGAGTAATAGGAAGAATGTGGTATTTAGCAAGTTTTTTAAAACACAGAAACACAGTAGCATATGCTTGAGAGCCAATGGTAACAATCCCACAGGGAGATGAAGAGAGACTACTGATAAGTGAGGGAGAAGAGGAGAGGGAAATAGAGAGATGCCTGAACACTGACATAAAGAAGGCAAGAGGAAGACTTCAACGTCAGTTTTGACAGAGTACTTATACCAGAATAACCTGTTGGTTGCAAAACCTGGATAAACAAAATAGCTGTTTAAAGACATTAGGCAGCAATATAGGCAAGCCTTGAGGGGCAAGTATATATGAAAGAAGGGAAGAACATAAGGTAAACACATTCACTTGGCCTTTTCTCTAAGAATACTCACCAATTTACAGCACAGGAAAATAAAAGTTTTAGCAGAAAGTGGCAGTTCCATTTGTCTAAGAAAGAGGTTGGAATTTATGGCCGTCAAAGTAGATGGCACATGAGGGTCAAACTGTAGACAGGTAGGAACCATAAGTCAGCATGCAATTTTGCCACGAAGTGCTAGCCAACTCCTAAATTGCTACCTGAGCAGAGTGAGACTCCAGAATCTCAGTAGAAAGCAGCAAATAAAAGGCTAAAAACCTAAACAGAGATGTTAGCAACCACAGAATACCACGCAATGTGAGGGAGACAGGGGTTGGACTTCAAGACCCTCCAAGGTTGGCCATGCTGGTTATGACTGCAGTAGGGTTACCATTGAGAGTGAGGGCAAAACTGAAAGTGATCAGCCTTAACAAAGAATACAACCCACCCTTGACAGGGTTAAAGTAACCTGTTCACACACTACCTGGCTGAGGAAGAACAAATCAAAAACTCTGAATTTTCATAGGAAGAATACAATATCAATGAGAACTCCCACAATATTTTCTATAATGTTGGAGTGGGAAGGCCTTTTTTTAAAAAAAATTGAGATATAATTCACATGCCATGAAATTCACTCTTAAAGTATACAATTGTAAAAGCTGTGTTCGAATATTGATAGTTTTGTCAGTTTGATGGTAGAAAAATGAAGGAGCTCTTAATTCAGGTTTTTATCTTCTCAATCTCATGAGCTGACGTCAAGAGCAGAGATTGAGAACTCAGCATAAAGCAAGCTGGTAAAATGAGAACTGGTTACAGATGTATTAGTATTCTATTGCTTCTGTAACGAATTACCATAAAGTTAGTGGTTTAAAACAACACAAATTTATTATCTTATAGTCTGTAGGTCAGAAGTCCACTATGGGTCTCACTGAACTAAAAATCAAGGTTTGGCAGGGCTGCATTCCCTTCTGGAAGCTCTAGGAAGAATCCATTTCCTTGCCTTTTCCAGCTTCTAGAAGCTACAAACATTCCTTGGCTCATGGTCCCCTTCTTCCGACTTCAAAGTAAGCAGCACTGCATTTCTCTGACCATTCTTCCTTGGTCACATCTCCCTCTAACTCTCTGGCTTTATTTTGCCATCTTCTTCCACTCTTAAGAACCCCTGTGATTAAATTGAGCCCACCCAGATAATCCATGATAATCTCCTCGTTCACATTCCTTAATTTAATCACATCTGCAAAGTCCTTTTTGCCATGTAAGGTAACATATTCACATGTTCTAGGGATTAAGACATGGATATCTTGGAGTGAGGGGTGGAATTATTCTACCTGCCACATCAAAATACCGACACACTAAACCAGTAGTTATCAAAGTGTGGTCCCCAGATCAGCAGGCATTTGTTTGAAGTACAAATTATTGGGCCAAACTCAAGATTTATGTAATCAGAATGGGAGTGTTGCTCAGCAGTCTGTGTTTTAACAAGTTCTCCAGGTGATTCTGAAACAAAATTTGAGAACAACTGCTCTAAGCTCCAAGGTGGCCAATGACCACTTCTATCCTTGAGCAGCCTTGCTCATCTAGTCATTTATTACTGTGTGCCAGATAACTTACCATATTCCATGCGTGCTGTGAAAAAAGTTGGGAAGCTTTGGCATATAGAATTTTACTCCACCTAAGAAACAGAATTTATTACTTTTTATTCCCTATTACACTTACATTAAAAAAAAACTGAGTTAGATAAATTAGGAGTTTGGGATTAACATTTACACACTACTATATATAAAATAGGTAAACAAGAACTTACTGTACAGCACAGATAACTATACTCAATATCTTGTAATAACCTATAATGGAAAAGAATCTGAAAAAGTATGTATGTATAACTGAATCACTTCGCTATACACTTAGAACTATTTAAATTAACTATACTTTAATAAAAAACTGAGTTATTAATGTAGAGAACCAATTCCTTTAATGGGGAGTCTATGTACTCTATCAGATAACTAATAGAAAAGCTAGAAAAAAGGAAATGAAAATTTAAAATTGTGACTGTGCCACATAATACAGGAAAGGAAATGTACAATAATCCTCCCCAGAAAACCTTTAAGAGACTCTGATTAAAATATAGTAAAACTCCACATAATACTGGCATAAGGGAGCAAGGTTGTTGTCTACTTTCAATGTTCTATATCTACATTATAGATTTTAAAATTTTTTCTTCCTATAACATAAAGTTAGAAAACACTTTGTCGGATGTAGGTAATAATGGCTTCTTTCAATATACATAAAAAATCCTCAAATACCAACCAAAATAACAGTAACAACAATAACAGCGAATACTTAAATAGTAGTTCTTGAGCGCCAAGCACTGTTCTAGTTACATATATTAACTCACTTAATTCTTACAATAACTCTATGAGAACTCATTTTATCAAGTATCTCATTTTACAGATAAAGAAACTGAGGGACAGAAAGGTTAAGGAACTATTCAAAATCACACAGCTCATACACAGCAGAGCCAGAATTCAATACAAGGAGGTTGGGTTCTAAAGTCCACCACTATGCTCTACTGCCTCTCAATAAAAATCAAAGAACTTTGTTGGAGACTATTTATAAAATAGGCATGGGAGAGAGGTTGGACTGATGTTAAAACTAGCTAAAAAGATGGAGCAGAGTGAACTCTAGAAGCTGAAAAACAAGTAGACATTTCTCCATCCTTAGAAGTTTCTGGGAATAGGGGTACAAGTCTAAGATCTTGATTTAGATCTAACCATTAAAGTAGCCTTTACAATGATTTCAGAATACCCAAAGCCACAAAGAAAATATACACCTGATTGTTCAGGTCTGGAATTCCTCTGAAAAGAAGAGAAAGTGTTTTGTTTCAGAAACAGGAAAAAATGTAAAGTGTCAGGGTTAATTGAGACTATCAGTTTACAGAAATTCATTTATTTTAAAGTATAAGCAGTCAATCAAAGAAGTGATTAATATCATACTTTTTTTTGTTTTGATAAATGGAATAGTTAGTGAATATATTAGCATTTAAAGAAGGATTCACATTAAGAAAAGGTGAGAAGAGAGTAGGATGTGAAGAAGACAAATCCCAACATCATAGTTTTGCTACATTTACCTTCACTTGGACAAGAAAAAACAGCAGACTTATGACATTCCTGAGACCTCTATGATTTCTAAAATTCAAGAATATCTACAACAAAATACACTTTTCCCATAGAATTATATCTATCTATACAAAGTAACTGAAAGATATATGTCCATTTCTGACCGTGAATGGAAGTTACCGTGACAAGAAGAGAACAACAAAGACTCATTAAGACATGGATGTTGAGTGGTGTACTCTGTTCAATAGCTAAATAATTCACTCTCACACAGCAGCCTCTCCATCAAAGCAATTCAAATTCCTGCCATTTCAAAATCACCTTCAAGGCTGCTCATGAATTGTTCACATCTGTAATGTTATTATCTACTGTAAGATGTGTGCAGAGGATATTTTTTATATTCTAGAACTGCAAATTCAAGGAGCACTTATCCCCATAATCAATGAAAATTTTATTTAAATCTATTTATTTTGATTCATTCTCAGAGGAAATAATTGGCAGCACTTTAAGGTTTAAAGCAGTGAATACTGCTTTAAATTTGACTGCAGCATCAAAATAACTCAAGAACCTAATTTAAAATCCAAATTTCAGGCTCCCATCATGGAGCTAATGAATTAGAATTTGTGGGAGCAAGGCTGCAAAATCAGTAGTTTTAATAAGCTCCCAGGAAGGAAACCCAGTAAAAAACTTTGTGCTGTCATTTGAGACCACTGAGACATACTCACCATTTTCAGAAACTTGACAAAATTTAACCATTCATTATTTTTAAACTAAATGTTAACTTTGGGATAATTCTATAAATTTTCATCATCAAATAAACTGTATAATGCTAACATTTCAATGATTTTGAAAATCCAATATTATTTTCTGAAGTTCACTTTTTATACATACATATACAAAATCAAAACTCATTCTACGTTTATAAAGCATAAGCACTTGACACTTTTAATACAATTAAGTACCAGCTTCCAAACAGTGAAATACCAAAACCACCCCATTCATTTACCAATAATTCCCCAATGGCTATATAATCCATCTATTTCAGAACAATATACAAGTTGTACAAGCAATAGTTGAAGGATATTCATTCAAATGGAAGAAATATCATTTAGCATTAGTATAGGCTAGCTGTCGTGTGCCAGTCTACAGTTCATGCATGGCCCTTTAGAGGTAATACTAAGGCTCACAAATTACCAAAAAAGAAAAAAAAGTTTATCATCTCTTAAATAATAAGTCCTATGATTCCCACCTTGCTCTACTGTTACAATTGACTTATTTTTTAAAATTTTTCTTCATTTCTCCCATCCTATATCCCTTTTTCTTATCTCCAAAAATAACTCCCTTAACTTTTATTGACACATTATGAGTCACCTGTGCAATAAATTTATTAGCTGTAGCTTTTAAAGATAAGTCAACTTTATGTTATCAACAAGGTATTAAATTCAAGTAACCGATACCTATTTGAAAAGAATGTATGTCACTGAGAAGACCCTATATGTTTACAATGAATTTAATTAAGATGAGTTTATTTGGGACTTTCCAAAGGAGATAACCATTTCTAATCAAATAATAATGGCTAGGACAGGGAAGGAAAAAACACTAACTCTCAAATGCCACTCAGTAAACAGCTGATTAAAAAACAGAAAAGTAAACAGTGACCATGTTTAATAAAGGTTTTGAGACAAATTTTATTTTGAAAGGAAAGCTACTTTTTTGAAATAATTATATAATACTATTAACTACCATAGAAAGTTACCCTGAGAAATACACTACCTGACAAAATAATTTGAAATTACACATAAACCAAATATTGTATATTTAAAATACAAGTAATTATATTATGAGGATAAGAAAAAGCTTTTAGTCCACTTATTTCATGAATAGATCTTTTCAGTGTAATAGAATTTTACATAAACAGCTTTTCAAATAGTAAAAATACAAACAGAAGGCTAAAGAAGTCCTTTATAAACGAACATAATGCAGTTCAGTAGAAATATTATTAAGCTTTCTCATTCATTCATTTTAAATGTGACAACCAATGAAGAAACACATTTTGGAATACAATAGCTTGGAACCAGCTTAAAAAAAATTCATTAAGAATAACAAATTTGCTAGGTAGGTTTGACCAACGATCGCTACATAAATTTATTATATTTTATTATTTTTTTTAGATAAAGACCTCATATGGAGAAAAGTAAAATGTACTACACATAAACAGAGGCTACAAGTAAATCAATATATTATGCATAATGGATGATTATATTTCAGTTATTCTTATAATTTCAAAAATACTTTAGTCACCTATATTTAAGATTTTTAAGTTTAAAAACATTAAGATTAAGGTTTTATAATCTATTTTTTCAAATATAAAGCTACTAAATCAAAAAACACAATAAGATAAAAATCAAGTCCTATGAATAAATATTTTAAAAGTATTGCAGGATCATAACACTGACAACACTAATTATCTTTTCCAGTCTTGGCAGTTATGTTGCATACTGTTTGGGTGACTGATGGGATAATTTCACTTCACTTTCTCTCAGTTTATTCTGGACCATGTAAGAGAAGAATATTAAAATAATTAACACCTCTAAACAAAGTAGTTGATAAAGTTTTTGGTTGAAATAAAATGCTTAAAAAAAGAAAACCTCAATTAACTAATACATGATTCTAGAGCAAGTAACTAAACCCCCATCTGCTAAAGGAAAACTTTGACTAAGAATTTCTGATTTTAAAAAATAGTCATTCAGTATTAATATTAACTATTTTATGACTTTTACATAAGATCATACACTTTCACAAAGAGCCTTTTTTATCAGCAATTTGAGTCAGCATTTCCTTAATTATCAAAAGTATATGTCGATGTATTTTGGTATCATTAAACATTTTATTCACTAAAAACATTTAATCAGCAGGAATTGAAGCAGTCATAAAACAGGTAAAACATATGACAAAACAAATTACTCCAATTCCTTATACCTATAGACAGTAGGATTTATTGATCATGGCCTCATATCTAAAAGAACACTAAAGTCTTTAAACTAATATTTAATGTCAAATACAAATCTTTACCAATAGCAAATACATTGTATCACCAAACTAGAAAAAGTATAAAAGACAATAATCAACTTTTCTATTTGAACATTTTAATACATTTTAAGTCATACATAGTTTATAGTCTATGTATGTCTTCCATAATTTTGAGTCATATAGCTTATAATAAGGCAACATATTTTAAATAATAAAAAAGCATATTCTTTGCCTTGATCACCTGATTTTTGTTGTTGTTGTTTATAAAATTAATCATAGTTAGCAGGATAGAAATCGCTTTGAGCTTCATGAATGACATCCAAGAGATGGGAAAGGATTAGTTCTCAGTTGCTGCCAGTTACAGTGCCAGGTGGCTTTTTCTGCAGTGAAGGTGTTACGGATAATCCCATTACACTGGCACTAAATCTTGCAGACATCAAAATTATCACCAAGGTTCCTTTTCATCCCATCCTTTCCAAATGACTGGAAGTCGCTTCACCTGAAAGAAGTCAAATCCACATGCAGCTGCTGCTTTAGCAGACAGCAAACTCCCTGAGAATGCCAGTCGTGATTCAATTTTGCTGTGCTGGTGGCCCCCTATTCCCTGTCCAATAATACATCTGTTAAAAAATCCTACAGCTACAAATCAAGTTTAATCCTACTAGAGACCTCATGTTGGTCTTGTCTTCCAAAAAGGCAGCAGGTTCTGCTGTCTATCTGCTGGCGTCTGGGGAATACCATTTAAATCCCAGCCCTACTTAGAAGAATAAGCTAAGGATCACAAAACATGACCTCAAAAACCCTGATATGACTATATTCTGACCCAGAGGCATTCATTCTAGGTGAAGATTAGAACTTTGCATAATAAGATTACACAGCAAGTGAATGATATCAAGGGACTATCCATATGCAGCCGCCTGGTTTTCTATAGACAGCCTGTGCTCTGCAATATGCAGTGCAGACGAAAAAGAGCTTGGTCTTTCTAGCTGAAATAAAATAGATTCACATAAATTAGTTGGCCATTTCCAGATTCCTAAATCCCCTATTACATCTTTTATTGACAGCTCCGGTGAGGATAGCACAAATGTTATTCCTTTTTATTCTGTGCTTCTAGAACAATCATGCTCTGTAATTGAAATGTACATAGATTATGGCTAGAAATTAACATCTTGTTTGCTGTAATCTTGGATTACAATTGACTGTGTACATAATAAAATTAGGAAATCAATGGATGGATTTATCATCTCCAAGAAACTAGAGGCATTGTTTAAAGAACAGTTCAACATTTTGTGCCAACACTTTAAATGTATAAGTTACAAAGAGAAGTCGATAAAAATTTAAGTGAGTAAAAGAATACAACAGGCATCAGCCAATATCTACATAAAAGTTAGATTACATAAAAATTAGCTCATTTCCCTCAAAATTTAGAAAATGTGAATTATTCAGAGGTTTCACAAACAGGATTTTCTCCCTAAACCATACATGAACAAGAAGGTCAGTTACATATAATGAGGCCTCTACTTTTTTATAAAGTAGTTACAGTAACAGTATTTTATACAAATCATCTTGATCATTTTATACTTTAAAATATTTGAATAAATTCAAATCAATTGTAATTCAGAGTTTTATAATTCTTAACTGTATACTTTTAAAGTACACAGTGAAGTAACCTCTCCTTATATTTATATATATACAGAGCATTTAAAATGTATGGAATCCTAGAAATATTTAAAAAACAATACTTTATGTTCAGTTTTCTGCCAAGAAAGTGAAAGCTATACCAACTCTAAGCAAACATATATGAAAAGAGAGATTCATATTCATTCACACAAATACCTATCCAGAAAAATTCTAAGAATGTGAGGAGGAGTTCCCAACTTTATTTAAAGAAAAAAAGAAGTATCAAGATTTGCCATGGGATTCTTATAAAATTAAGCTGCTCGGTATACCTGAAATATGACTTATTTGACAAGTTTGATTTGCCCACAATTGTTGAGGAACATACTACATCCATTACACTGGCCATTATTATCTCCTTATCATCACAATACCTGTAAGCATAGCTCCGTAATATCTGATAAATACTCAGAGTCAGGTGACATAATTCTGATTTTATGTATGAATCAAGCACCAATATTATCAGTGCTAGAGCTATAAAAAACACTATATGTAATTTCAACTTTATAGCACATGAATAGTCTTTGATTACCTTTATTAGGATATTACAAGAAAATTAATGAAGAATGCAAAAAATACACATTTCTGTTACGATTTTTATATGTAATACTCTAGAGCTACACTGTTCAATAAGGTAGCCATTAGCTACATATGGCTATCGAGCACTTGAAATGTGACTAGTCCAAACTGAGATGTACTGTAAGTATAAAATATACACTGGACTCTGAAGACAGTACAAAAAAAGAATAAAATATTTTGTATTAATTACATGTTGAAAAGCTAATATTTTGGATCTAATGGGTTAAATAATATATATATATGACTTGCATTATATTTCTATGGAACAGCACTGCTCTAGCAGATCATACAATTTCAATAACATACTCCTAAGCTAACTGAAATTGTACTACTAATAAAAACACTAAAGCAGAGGGTTATTATGGAAAAACAAACATTCCAGTATCAAATCTGACAGAAAAGCCTAGTAAAGAAAAACAAAATGTTGTCATTTATTTTCTATTTCATATTTCTAGCTTAAGGGTAGTGGGGGAGAAGAAGGGACCAGCCAAATCAATGACCAACATGTACCAAAAAAGAATGTTTTATAGTTACAAAAATGCTTTAACCCAGTAAACAAAGGTTTTTAGAAAAAACACAGCTTGGGTAACTTCATAAGAGACTAGTAAGGTCTGTGTGTTATCCCTCAATGAGTCCAATAAACAGCAACTTCAAAAAAGTCTGGATCTAGAAAGGGCCGTGATTTTTGCCTAAGGTGCTATATAATTGTTTATATTCAAATTTTAAAACTACATTAAGTAATAACTATAATAGAGATTTGAAGCATTTAGTATATTTCAGAATTTTAGCAAAATTTAAAAGATCAATTTTATAAATTACTAGAAAACTGCTTTTTCATTAGTCTTCTCATCATTTCATCAATGTAGGTAAAGAAAAAAATAGTCCATTAATAAAAAGTGTTTTACAGAAACAAGGCAAACTGTAAATAGTTAAAATATAAAACATATACCTAATTTAATTCAAGAAAGTTAACGGCTGACTTAGTATGACCACAGACAATTGATATCATACAATTAAAACACAAAGTCTATCTTTGTCACACATTGGAATATTATTTCAATATAAACAATAGTACGTAAGGTATTAACTCATTTAAAAGTTGCTTTTTCATAATTATTCCTTCATAATATGTATCTAAAATACTAAGACTAAAGATGAAATATGAGTATCAATAAATAAGATGGGTAAACTCTAAATCAATTCTTCAAGACCTAGCCATGCCACTTTTTCCTATCCTTTTAAAATTATTTAAGTTCTTTTCTTTTCTGGTTACAAGTATCACACAGACATAGACACACACAGACACACAAAAAACCCCAAAATAATAACAATAAAAAACTTTCTAGTCATCAATATATGAGTGCAATGATATTCAGTCTAAGTTAATCCCCAGACATCCAAATTCATGAATAAAAATTCATCAGTTTTAAATACACTGAGCCTATTAAGCAAGAACAAAAGCATATGCACAAAAGAGCTTTTAATATATTTCAAAGCCCACAAGAGCCATGGTCTCATTAAAATTATAAATTACACAAACATGGAATGAAGATTCAAACTGCAGTGCAGCTAAGCAGATTACAGAAAACCCCGCGTTCCATATGATAACACACCATGGCCCTCCCAGATGGAGGCTTGGAACAAAAAGGCCATCACCACAGCTAGGGAAAACCTCCTTGTGATCTCTGGTTTCTGTTCAGCAGATGACAGCCAAATAATATGTTGATTATTCTGTTTGTGCTGCTAAGCTTGTAAGATGGAATAAAAGCGATATGATCTATTGTGAACCCAATGCTAATGTGTTGCTCCACTCATAAATAATATGCTGAATTTATTTTGAAAATATCTTTTATCTGAATTTCAGTTTTCAAATGCATGAATTAAAATAAAAGCCAGTATAAAGTTATATTTAATGTTATGCTTTAAACTAAAAAATGTAGATGACAAGTGAAAAATATCTAGGTGCTTAGTTAAGAGTCAAGTACAATCACCTTTCTTTAATTTCAGCACTGTGATCAGAGACAAAATACATTTTTAAATAGGCAATTACTCTCATGAAATATAAATGTAAAATTAAGTAATACAATAACCATGAAGTTAACAATAAACATTATTGACAAGATAAAAACTAAAATACCAGGGTATATAAAAACACTTTGCTGCAATATAAATAATAGCACATAGCACAAATACCTAAAATATTTTTGAATAATAAAAAGTATCACTGAAGGCCTTATGAATGTTAACTTGTACACAAATGGATGCTCACAAGAAATCCTACTTAAAATCAAAATAATTAAAAAGAAGCTTATATAGTAGGAAGCAGCCGCACAGCACAGGGAGATGAGCTCAGTGCTTTGTGACCACCTAGAGGGGTGAGATAGGGACGGTAGGAGGGAAAATGCAAGAGGGAGGAGATATGGTGATATATGTATATGTATAGCTGATTCACTTTGTTATAAAGCAGAAACTAACACACCATTGTAAAGCAATTATACTCCAATAAAGATGTTTAAAAAAAAAGAAGCTTATAAAAATAATTTTCAAATATAATAGACAGCATTCATATCGCTTTGAGGACAAAAGTTAAAACCTAATTTTTCTCCTCAATTAAATATCCTAAACTTTAACAGAGTAAACTATACCCAAATGAGGTAACTGGAATTACGTCTGAAATACTTCAAATTTCATGGATAAACATTTTTATGAAAACTAGAATTATTAAAAATATTGAAAATCATAACATTTTCCCACCCCAGAAATTCTTTCCTGGATTTTCTAGTAAACTTTCCTTAAAAACAAGCAAACAAATAAATAAAGCAGTACATTAAAGCTGCAGGTAAGGTAAACACAGATTACACACTCTTTTCTTAAGGGGGTATTTTGTAGGCGGTACATAATTATGTTCATTTACAAAAGTCCACTTTGTTTTTCTGTCTAGAGACATAGATTGAGTCTAAAAAGAGAAGCAAAACTGCCTAACATGAAAATACAGGCTAAAAATTACAGATGCAAAAGGTAAAATTACAACACTTTTTAGAGAAAAACACAGAACACAGAACATCCTTGGAGTAGACAATTATTTCTTAAGTAAGACGTAAAAAGCACTAAACATAAATGACAAACTAGACTACTTTAAAGTCATAAACTTCTGTTCATCAAAAGCACTATTAATAGATTGAAAAGGCAAACCTCAGAGTTGGAGAAATATTTGCAATACCTATAAAAATGAAGGACTCATATTCTGAATATATAAAGAACTCCTACAAATCAAAGAAAAAGACAGCCCAACAAAGAAATGGGCAAAAGAAGTGAACAGGCACTTCACAAAAGAGAATAACCAAATAGTCAATATACATATGAAAAAGTGCTCAATTTCATCAATCATCAGGGAACTAGAAATTAAAACAGTATAATGATTTACTACTTTATACCCACCAGAATTGAAAGATGAAAAAGATGGGGAAAAGGGAGCGTTAGCAAAGACGCAGAGCAACTTGAACTCTCATATGAATGTAAATTAGTACAACCATTTCAGAAAACTGGCAATTTTGATTAAAGCTGGAAATAAACATACTTATGATCCAGTAATTTTGCTCCTAGACATATGCTCAACAGAAACCCATAAATATATTAATCAGGAGATACGTATTAGAATGTTTATATTTAACATTATATGGAAATCACCCAAATGTCCATTAACAGAATAGATAAAAAATAGTTGTGATATAGTCATATAATGGAATGCAGCAATGAAAATGAACAGATTACAACTACATGCAACAATGTAGATGAATCTCAAGACATAATGTTGAACAAAGGAAACCAGACATAAAAAAATTATACTGTATAATTCTATACATAAAATACAAAACCAAGCAAAACTAATCTACGCTATTAAAAGTCAAGGCAGTGGTAATCCTTGCGCAGGGAGGGAGACAGTGGCTGGAAGAGAGCATGAAGGTGTCTTCTAGAGTGCTGATAATGTACTTTTTCGTATCTGGGTGCTGGTTGCACAATTGTATTTGGCTTCTGAAAAATTCATTGAGCCATCCACTTATAATATGTACACTTTTCCATATAAATAGCTTTCTTTAAAAATGCAATTTTACACACAAATACAGATATACAAAAGTAGTCAAAATCCTTGTCATAAGAAATTTAGAAACAACTAATGTATGTATAATTTAAAGGTGAAAACTAAAGGTTCTTATACTACTTATTTGAAAAATCAATTTTTCAAGCCAATAGGTAAGATAAGTTCCTGAACTCTTATAAATGGAGGAGCAACAGCTATTCACCCTATTATCTTCCCCAGCTCCCAAGCTACAATACCATATTTTCAGAGATAACTGGCCTTTTAGTCAGAGTAGCTGCTGGTGCTGCTGCTATTATAACAGAGCTTCTAAAATAGTCTCAGGACTGAAAAATTGCCCTTATGTGTGAAACTAAAGTAGCATAGAAGATAAGGCAGTATAAAGAATATGTTTGCCATTTTCCCCATTGCCCTCAAATTTCATAAGCTTTTATTTATTATGAAAGCTTATTACCTAGCTTAATGGGAATCTTTTGAAAACATTTATTTTACTTTTCAGTGAAGTTAAAATATAATTCTTTAATATCATTATCCTACAAATTAAATGAAACTTCATGATAATTTGACAGTATACATCTCATTATTTCTCACTTAAATATTTTCCCTTACTTCTATACTGGAATCAACACACGATTTACAACACCGTTTTTCTCATATTGAAAAGATACTTAAAGAAATAAGCTAAGGGCGTCCCTGGTGGCGCAATGGTTAAGAATCCACCTGCCAATGCAGGGGACACGGGTGTTCGAGCCCTGGTCTGGGAAGATCCCACATGCCACGAAGCAACGAAGCCCATGAGCCACAACTACTGAGCCTGCGCTCTAGAGCCCGCGAGCCACAACTACTGAGCTCATGTGCCACAACTACTGAAGCCTGTGCGCCTAGAGCCTGTGCTCTGCAGCAAGAGAAGCCACCGCAATGAGAAGCCCGCGCACCACAACGAAGAGTAGCCCCCACTCTCCTCAACTAGAGAAAGCCCGCGCACAGCAACGAAGACCCAACACGGCCAAAAATAAATTATTAAAAAAAAAATAAAAGAAAGAAGCTGAAAGAGATCACCTAATGATTATATAGTTCACTTTTTACTTGTATAATAAACATTTATTCAGTACTTACTATCTCCCAGGCTCTGGGGATAAAGGAATAAAACTGGCTAATTTTGTGGGAAATATAGCAGGTTTATCCCTTTCTTTCTCTCTCTTATTTGACTAACAAATAAAACAAAACTATTTTTAACTAGTAACATAGTCACATATTCAAAAATTAAGAACAATCTAAAAGATATACAGTAAAAGCCCCATCTACTTTGTTTTCCTTACCCATCCACATACAAGATTTAGATTTTGTATACCTCTCCAGATTTTCTTTATGCAAATATAAGCAATTATGAATATATCTTATTCCTCTCCTCCTTTATACAAAAAGTAGTTTACTATACACTCTGCTTGAACTTTGCTCTTTTCAAATAACAATGTATGCTTGAAAACTTTCCAAATCTTCATATAGAGAACATCCTTTCTATTTTTACAGCTGTAGAGTACTTCACTGTACAGCTATGCCAGAGTTCATTCAACCAGTACCCTACTGATAGACATTAGGGATGTTTCCAATCTTTTGCTACTACAAAAGAAGCTACAATGAAAACTCTTATGCATATGCTATTTTATAAGTACATAAGTATATCTGTAATAAATTCCCAGAATTGGTTGTGACAAGTGTGTAAATGCATTGGTCTTTCTCTAGAAATTGCTAATTTTTCTTCTATGGGGGCTGTGTCATTTTGCTTCCACCACATATACATCTTAGATGTATACCAGAAAAAGCTATTCTTCTCTTTGGGCCTCTAAGATATTTTGTTCATTAGGCAATTCTCAAAGATGTTCTCATTGGAAAAAACTATATGAAGTTCTTTGTTTGTTTTTCCCCAAATGCATATGTAAAATTTGCTGACTTAATTTTCAAGTTGGAAAAATATCGCTGATGTAGGAAATCATCATATTGATGCCTAATGTGCTGGGATAGCAACTGTCTATCTCTCTTCCCAATATCTCCTTTCATTTAAAAACAAATATACACCCCCATCCCAATTTTTTTCCTTTAAATTCACATTCAGTACTTTATAATTGGGAAAGCAGTCAAATGCATTTCACTTTTAACTGAATGTTTTCCTGAAGCACTTAAATGCTTTCAGGAAACCAAATCTATGTTACTTCTATATTTTCCTTTACAAAGCTATCATTTCAAAGGTGGTTTAATCTTTATGACTGACATTTTCAATAGGCAATGTCACCTAATACATTGTTTTTATTTCAAATCCCATCCTGTCAAATATTTTATCATTAAAAACAACCACTTAAGTTCACTGGACTTCCTATTTAAGGAATCCTTAAGTAAATCCAGTTTCAATATCACTGTTTTATAAGAAAATATGTACATGATAATTTTTATTCCCCAAATAAGGATACCACAGTATTGATACATGCAAATCTATGTTGCATTTCAATCATCCAGAAATCAGTTGTGAGATAATCTCAGTCTCTTGGAACAAAGCAGCAAGACAAGTTGCTGACCTCAAAGTAAATTTTAAATTTACTTTCTATGTCCTTAATCAGTAGATGGGGCAGACCATACTTAAGCTCTCACCTAACCAATGAATATGTTAGGTAAATGCTGATTTTTACATTAGAGTCAGTATAATGCACTGAGAGCAAAAAACAAGAATTACCTAACAAAGGTAAAACAAAACAAAGCAACAACAAAAAAAAACACATCGTAAGCAGCACCCAGGACATAAAAGTTATCAGTCTAGGACAATTTAGGAAAACAGTCCTAGACAGCATAACTGTCTCTGAGGAAATCACATAAATTCTGTGAAATGACTGATGTTCACAATAACAACTCTGAGCCATCAAAAAAAACAAAAACAAAAACAACTTACATTATACTCAATTTGTTCTGTTTAAGAAGACAGAAGGGTACATTTTATATTTCAAAAACATTTTATAAAAAAAATTCATATGAAATAAATTTTGGCACACAAAAGGATAAGATTCAATTATTCACAAAATTAACAGATGAGGAAATAGTACACCACTTGTTAATAACAGCCCAATGAATGAGGAATTACTCTAAGTAAAATTCTCAAAGTTAGAATATACCACAGTTGCCTTTCAGAAGATGAATTGTGATAAAGTGCAGTAACATTTTGGGGGCCTTTAAACATACAATTCCCTGTGCAAGGCCACTTCTTGGTTAAGAGTCAAAAGAATACCTGATAATTTCTTAAAGCTAGTCATGCAAATTCTCCACTTCAATGGCTGGACACACTCAAGAATATATCCTGATTTCACTTTTCACTTTGTTTTCTTTAAATTGTGACTGCCACTAAGTACACAGGTTGGTCTGGTTTCTAGCTCCAACCTGCTAAATAACCTTGTGCAATTCACTCAATCTCTTTAGCTCTCCTTAGTTTCTTCATCAGTAAAGTGAAGAAGTTATAGAAAACATGACATAACAGTAAATGGAATCAAAGTGCCAATAAAGTAAAACAAAGAGTTACTACATTAGGTCCTATATCTGTATCTGTGTATCTACTACACATATACTATTTTTAAACTGTCACAAGTTACATGGCACTCTACCATATATTTAAGGCCTACAGTAAAGAAATTATGATCACTTCAGAATCTTTTCCAACATTTAATATGTGTCACTCTCAGGATACAACAACTTTCTCATGTACTCATTTAAATTAATTTAAAATACCACTATAATCAATTATCTTTAACCTGAAAATATATGACCTTTTTCCACTTGACACATAAAAATCAACACATGATATGTAAAAGAACATTCATGGAAATGTTAATTATAACAGCCAAACACCAGAAAGAACCTAAACATCCACCAACAGAATGGATGAATTGTCATATTCATTCCAAAGGAATAACACATGATAATGAAAATGAATAAAATAAAACTACATGCAACTATGTAGATGATCTTCAAAACATAATGCTGGGTAAAGGAAGAAAGAATGCATATGATTCCAGACAATGGGGCTCACCAGTAGGCCCATCTGTGTCCCATGCTACCCAACAGGGGCACCCCAAAGCTGTAGCAGTGTCACACTGTAGCAATCTAGCACCAACCCAAAGGGAAGTACAAAGGTGGTCGCAGTCTCCAAGCTCAAATCAGGATCCAATATGAGCTCCAAGACTGGCTGTAGGGTCTGGACCCCAGCTCCACCACTCTAGCCACCTTTCTGTGTCTGTGATCACAGTTGCCACCTGCCAGGAACTACTAGACAAAGCACTGGAGACCCTGTGGTTAACACTGGTGATAGACGAGGATGGGACCTCTGTGGACTGCGAGGACTTCTTCCAATTGTTGGAAGAGGATACATGCCTGATGACGCTGCAGTTCAAGCAGAGTTGGAGCCCCAGCAGAAGTAGGTGCTATCATATGGCCTAGGCTGGGAGAAGCCCAAGCACAGCAAGGACATCACCCTCATTACCTTGAACATATACAAGCAAAACCCTTGAGACCTCTTTGGCCTGAACATCAAAGCCACACTCTACAGGATCTACTCCATGAGTTGTGACTTTCAGGTACTTGGCCCAAAGAAAGTACTCAGGGAGCTCATCCAGTTGAACCTCCATGATGCTGCTGCAAGGCCTGGGCCACATTGCTGGGAATTTCCTCCACCCTTTGCCATGCAGTGGAGGAGGCTGAGCAGTGACAGTGGCAGCAGCAGGGTCCCCTCCATCCCTACTGAGAAGGGGCTCTGAGCTTCTGCCCCAGAGTCGTTCCAAGAGATACCCTGTGAGGACTGTGACAGCATCAGGTTTGGAGACCTGGAGACAGTGCAGACTAGATAACTCACCTGATTTCCCCCATTATTCTCTGACAGCACTGTGATAGGTCCCATCAGCATAATGCTTTCCATGCCTAGCCTATACACTTTCCTCAAGAATGCTGTCCCTTCCAAGCGATCTTTCCAGCCTCCCACTTACCCTGAAAGGCTACAAACTTGTCCCCAGGCATCTCGATCCCATTCTGATTGCAGCTACATCTAAATTCCTTACAACTCCTCCTGTCCCTAAGCTCTTTAGTACAGTGAAGTCAGCCCTCTGACTTTACCTTAAGCTCTCTATTTCTTCATACCCTTCCCCTTAAAAATAACAAAAACATTTCCAACAAAAATACAAAAATGTTTATCCAGAAAAATAATACATATGATTCCATAAAGATTAAAAAGAGGCAAAAAGTGAACACATTGCTGAGGAATACACATAAAAGTGATAAAATTACATAGAGAATTATCTAAATAGTTATCACAAAAATCAGGACATTGGTTACCTCTAAGGAAAAGGAAGATTATACCAAGAGCTTCTGGTATGTTAGTAATGATCTATGGTTACTGAATGTCTGCTTTATACTTATTCATTTTACGTTTCTATATAGTGTTATATTTCATAATAAAAAAGTTTAAAATGATATACTTCCTGAAAAAATATATTCTTAAAGAGAAGGAAGAAAAGGCTCCTCTTTTTTGCTAACAGTTTTATTTTCTTGGTCTAAATTTCTAATTTTTATTGCAATATTTTAATAATAAAGAAATAAGTTACTACGCCTAATTCTCCAGAATCTTAATAAAGAACAGATTTTACAGGCTTTCCAAATGGCCACAAAAAAAGTACCGGGTCATTAAAGAGTATAAGATCAATTATTTTGTTAAATCTTTGCTTAGCTCAATGTTGTGCCTGTTGCTTTTTCTTCTTTTCAAGAAAATGTATGCTTACTTTCAAAAAAAACCTACATTACATCCAGATATTAATTTTATGCAGGCTGCACTCCAAAAAATATATAATAATTTAGCTCAAAAGTAGGAAGAAAAACTTTTACCTCTCACACATTTTAAAACAATTTTAGGAACACCTGTGTTTGCATTCAGTATGAGGGTTCATAATAGGATGGACACAAATATGACACTTGAGATCCAATCCAATGTCACTCTGTGTAAGACTGGTTCACTGTGTGTACTAGAAAACATAATTGCTAGATTATAGGATGGATATACAAAACAAGTTACACTTAAAGTCCACTGTATAAAATGTAATGTAGGGTAACTCACTCAAAATAGATCCAACAGTGTCTAATTTAAATTATACTAAAGATGTTTTAAATAGTTCCTTTGGAAAAACATACAGGGAATTTAAATGATTACAAAAGAGATAATAATAATAATAATCTGACAAATTACAAACATATACACACGCATATAATTTAGGAAATCCTAAAAGTTCCATCACCTACAAGCACCCTTCAATGTATGTTTGTTACAACTTTTAGATGCCACTAAACAGGAAGCAGACAATAAAACTTAGAAACAAGACTATCAAGCACTTTCATCAGGCTTCAAATATCAACATAATGGGTATCACCCATTATGAAAACAGAGCTGCTTTGGTTGTATACTGTTGTTTTTTTGTGAATGCAGGCAAGGATTCCCCTCCATAGTGCGTCCAGCTAACCAGTTATTTGCCCATCTATTAAGTGCCAACTTTAAAATATTATACTATGTCCAGCAGGGAGCAGCATTACAACATTCATAAGACTTAACCACAACATGAAACCAACAGAAGAAAAAGAAGGAAAAAAACCCACTTACCATAGGTCTTTTCAATGATACATTCAATTTTTAGGGCAGTTGCAGGGCTTCCAGAAAAAACATCTAAAGCATGTCTCAAAGCATATATAGGTGATCCATGGTTTCAGGATTCCTAAAGCAGGAAATCAAAATTATATTAAGTAAAGGCTTCTTTCAGCCATATTTAGTTGAATTAGTATATAATATGACTAAATGTCTCTCAGCTGTTAAGGTGAGAGATCCAATCTTCCTTATTGGATCAATAGGATTCTGAATTCAGATATTCAATGACACTTCGGATAAAATGATTTTAAAAAGCAGAATATTAAAGTCCTTTATTTACCAGAGAATTTAAGTAGAAGAAAGTAAGTGGGTGACATAATACATCAATCAACCTAGAGAAAAACTGTGGTCAAGACCTTAAAGGAGTTGATAAGCCAACCATATACAGTTCTGATATATCAAATCCTTCTAAACAATTTGCAGGTAATAGAGAGGATATAACATTCATTTCTACAGGTCAGCATGAATGAATATCTAGGGTTAGTTTTAGTTTTAAGAATAAATAGGCAGCAGAGAAGTAGTTTGTAATGCTGGTATGTTAAGCCTGATTAGTCAGATATTTACTGAATATGAGGAATGCACCTGATATTGTAGAAAAACTCCGTGACCAGTCATAATATGTCAAAGGCAAAACATATTATGTTTGATATTCTCCTGGATGTCAAAATCTGCCTCATATTCAACAATAATAACTCCATGTCAGTTCTTATGACTGAGGAAATGATGTATCACCACTGTTACTTGAAACATTAAACAGTTTGCTTTATATGTGTTTACATGCAAAGTTTCATTGTTTACACCAAAAACCAAATTTTTGCCATTAAAAGATAACATATGAATATTTACCTTGAAATGTATATAATATAAATAATAAACATATATAATAAAAGTTTGTGTAATATACAATATCACATGTCAATATATCATAAATAATATATTTACTTGCAATTTAATGAATAATACATAAAATGGTTCCTACTATTTTCTACAGGGAAAATGACATGAGAAGCTTGACTTGAGTGTATGATATCAAGACTACAGTTACTCTCTAATAATCATCATTAATTTGACAAGTTGAAAGAAACTCTGATATATTCATCTTTTACCCTTTAACGCTAAGCTAGTCATAGCATTATTTATTTTTTGCTCTCCTTAAAGTCTTCCCCATCCTATTTCTTGCCTTTGCTTTTGTACATTTCACTTTTCTGATACTTCCTCATTTTTTGCCAATCTACCTTACCTCTCCTTTATAATGCATTTCTGTTTCAACCCCGATTTTTGTTTTATTTAATCTCCTCTCTTTATGACCCTAACATCTTTCTTCCCTTTTCTCTTAGGACCCTTAAAAGTGAGGGTTGTTTTTTTCTCTTTTGTTTTTTTCTGTAACAACAATCTGCTTAAATATACTCTTTCATCCACTTACAGGCACTGTGCTTGATCTTAATAATCCCACCTGACTAGAACACTCAACTAAATATACTTAAATCATATTGCTGCTACTCGTAAAAATATTTTTTCCTCTGAGTTACTGAAATATTTGAAGAACTCACTAAACATTTTGGAGCCAGTCGTTTTTTTTTAAAGATTTATTTATTATTTATTTATTTTTGGCTGCATTGGGTCTTTAGTTGCGGCACGCAGGATCTTCGTTGAGGCATGTGGGATCTTTCATTGTGGCGCATGGGCTTCTCTCTAGTTGTGGCGTGCGGGTTTTCTCTCTCTAGTTGTGGCATGTGGGTTTTCTCTCTCTGGTTGTGGTGCGTGGGCTCCAGAGCACGTGGACTCTGCAGTTTGCAGCACACAGGCTCTCTAGTTGAGGCACGTGAGCTCAGTAGTTGTGGTGCGTGGGCTTAGTTGCCCGGCTGCATGTGGGATCTTAGTTCCCTGACCAGAGATCGAACCCATGTCCCCTGCATTGTAAGGTGGATTCTTTACCACTGGACCACCAGGGAAGTCCCTGGAGTCAGTATTAAAACACCCCAAAACTCAAGGAAATCTAATCACACACTCCTTCCATTCAATTTGAGAGGTGATTTAGGATCTTACTATATGCTGTGAATAAATACTGAGTAACAAACTTTTTTAAGTTAACAGAACTTTGCTGCTTTTATTCATGTGTGTGTATGCCCATGTGTACAATATCCTCATCAAAAAGCAAAGACACATTAAAGAGCCCCATACTTCTAATATATATTATAAAGTCTAAAAAGAAAAGTAATTTCCCTATTCGGCACTTTCTAATATGAATATTAACATTAACAGTATTAGTGTATGGTGAAATAATCTCACAACAAAATATTATGCAAAAACTTCGAGTTTTAAAAATTATAAATAGATTATATAACACATTTATAATATAATTACCTAAAAAGAGACTATAGTGGGTTGAGTAGTGTTCTCCCTTCCCCCCAAACTCATGTCCACTTGGAACCTCAGAATGTGACCTTATTGTAATACTGGATCTTTGAAGACATAATCAAGGTAAGGATCAATATGAGACCATATTAGATTAGGGTGGGCCCTAAATACAATGAGAATGTCCTCAAAGGAGACCGAAAAGGACACACAGAGACACAGAGAAAAAGACAATGTGAAAATGAAGGCAGACATTGAAGTTACGTTGCACAGCCAAGGAAAGACAGGAGCCACCAGAAGCTGGAGGAGGCAGGGAAGGATCCTCCTCTAGAGCTGTTGGAACAAACATAGCTCTGTTGACACCATAATTTTGGACTTCTGGCCCTGGAAACTGTAACGAAGTAAATTTCTGTTGTTTTAAGCCACCAAGTTTGTGGTAATTCGTTATGGAATTCCCAGGAAATTAAAAAGATTTTGGTACCAGGAAGTGGGGTGTTGCTGTAACAGATAAAAAATTTAAGAAAAATAATAATAAGACTGAAGAGACTATTGGTAGATTGCCTTGAAGAGACAGCTGATATTGAATTGACCAAAAAGTTCGTTCAGGCTTTTCCATAAAATGGTACAGAAAAACCCGGACAAACTTTTTGGCCAACCCAATAGAAATAAGAGACGTTAAGGAGATTCTGGTGAATGCTCAGAAGGAAGTGAACAGGATGGCTGAGAACACTTGTATCATCTTAGAGAATACACTTATTTGTCAGGAACAGAATGTTACAGAAATATGAACATTAACTGGACTTCTAGTGAAGTCTCAAGAAGGGAATGAGAGATGTTGTTGAACACTAGAGGAAAGGCAGTCTTTGTTACAATGTAGCAAAACTGAAATGTGTTCTAATGTTGGGTGAAAAGTAGAACTTGTAAGTGATGAGCCTGAATGTTCAGTTGAGATTTCCAAGCAAAATGCTGAAGGCATGTACTGGTTTCTCCTTGCTGATTATGGTAAAATGTGAGAGAAAGGAGATAAATTGAGGAATGAAAAAGGATAAAAGGAGATAAACTGAGGAAGTTAAGCAAAAAGAAATCAGCACTTGATGATCTGGAAAATTCTCAGCCTATCTAGATTGCAAAAGATGCTAACATCACAAATCATTAGGAAAATGCAAATCAAAACCACAATGAGATACCACTTCAAACTCATTAGAACAGCTATTATCCAATAAATAAAGAAAGAAAGAACAAAAGTTGCTGAGGATTTGGAGAAACTGGAACCTCTCTGTACTGCTGGTGGGAATGCAAAATGGTTAAGCCACTGTGGAAAACACTTTGGTAGTTCCTTACAAAGTTAAACATATGCTTCAGCAATTCTACTCCTCGGTATATACCTAAAGGAATTCTAACAGATACTTGTACTCTGATGTTCATTACACCATTATACACAATAGGCAAAAGATTGAAACAGAACAAGTGTCTATCAACAGATGTATGGACAAACAAAATGTGCTATATATGTACAATGGAATACTATTCAGCCATAAAAAGGAATGAAGTTCTGATACATGATACAAGATGGATGAACTCTGCAAAACACTATGCTAAGTGAAAAACATTATGCAAATGCTAACAAAGAACAAATATTATACGATTTCATTTATGTGAGGTACCTAGATAGGCAAATTCATAGAGACAGGAAGTAGAATAGAGGTACCAGAGGCTGCGGTGATGGAGTGGGAAGGTTATTGCTTAATGGGTAAAGCATTTCCCTTTGGGATGATGAAAAAGCTCTGGAAAAAGACAGTGACAATGTTTACACATCATAACTATACCTAATGCCATTGAATTGTACACTTAAAAATGATTACAATAATAAATCTTATGTTATGTATATTTTTATCACAAAAAGATTTTTCCTATGGAAAAAGGACCCAAGACCTTGAGCCAGCTGCAAAGGCTGACATAACTACTTCAACTAGAGAATCAAGACTGAGCTACTGGTAAGCTCTAAAATGAACATATTCCAATGCTCAGTGAGGGAAAATGATCATCATATATGATAGTAATTCATTAATCCCATGTGAGTTCATTTAGGAAATGTTAATAGAAAAAGGAAACATGAGCTGCTTTTTAAATTTTTTTAAAATAACCTTAGAATACCAAACAGACTACAAAATTAATTTCAAATCTTTCACTCTGGAGAATGATAAAATTATAGTACAAAATGGCCTTTAATTTTTTTTTTTTTTAAACTTTCCATTTTGGGGAATGAAAAAATATAAAAGGTAAAAACATGGCCTTAAAATTCTAAAGATTTTTAAAAGCAAATATATTTAAATGATTAAAAATCTTGTTTCAGTGCTGGACAACTCTGATAAAAAGTTCCTTAATATGAGTTGAAACTGAAATTTCTATGCTTTGGACAAACAAAGGGGTCTAATTTCTCTTTCACAAGATTAAGACAGGTCTTCTGAAACTCAAAATCATTCACCTCTGTGTTAAATATGTCTCACTTACTACTTGTTGTTTCATATCACATTCTCGAACCATCCTGGTTACTATGAATTTACTCATTTTATCAAGACAAATATGCCTCATTTCTTACGCAAATATCCATAAACTGGCTAAATAAAAGGCTATCTTTAGGAGGATACTAATGCTGAGTTTGGGTCCAGGTACAAATCGTAAATAAGCTTGAATTTTGTCACCAGACAGCTCATCACGGTTGTGAATCCTAGCTCTATCATTTACTAGCTATGTGAGAATGATGGTTAATTTTATGTATCAACTTGACTGGGCCATGCAGTGTCAAGATATTTGATCAAACAGTATTCTGGGTCTTACTGTGAGGGTGTATTTGGATGAGATTAACATTTGGATCCTCAGATTAAGTAAAGCAGATTGCCCTCCCTAATGTGCGTGGACCTCATCCAATCCATTGAAGGCCTGGGTAGAATGAAAGGCTGACCTTAGGCCACTAAAAGGGAGTGAAAAGCATCAACATACTAGAGATTATGAAAACTTTCTAAAAGATAGAAATAACAGTGATAGGTAGAACAGGGCAGAGAGAGCAACAGCTTAGCACAGGGTTTGGCAAACCATGGTTCACAGGGTAAACCTTACAGGTTACCATCTGCTTTTGTATACCTTGCAAATTAAGACTGGTTTTTATACTTTTAAATGGCTCAAAGAAAAGAAAAGAAGAATATTTTGTGACATGTAAAAATTATATGAAATTCAAATTTCAGTGTTCATAAACAAAGCATTATCAAAACACAGCTGTGCTCATTTTTTAATATACTGTCTACAACTGCATTCCAATGGTAGCATTGAAAAGTTATGAAAGAGGACATGTGGCCTGAAAAACCTAAAATACTTACTATTTAGTCTCCAAAAAAGTATGTTGACCCCTGTCCAACTACACACACAGGAGAATGTTTCAGGGAAGATGTAACTTTTCTTCCTGTAGAAAGGGGTTGTGGGCTGAACCAACAGTTACGGAGGATAAAAAAAGGTTTAACCTGCCTGAGAGGAATCTGGGCTCCAAAGTATAGTGGTTGAAATCTAGGATAGGATCCTCCTTATCAGGCTATTAGAGATGGACCTGGCCTGTCTGCTTGCTCTCTGCTTATCCACTCTGAGCAAAACACACCAATAAATAAGTCCTACCTATACCCAAAGCAATCTACAGATTTAATGCAATCCCTACCAAAATACCCATGATATTTTTCACAAAACTGGGACAAATAATCGTAAAATTTATATGGACACACAAAAGACCCCAAATAGCCAAAGCAACCTTAACAAGAACAAAGATGAAGGTATCACACTCCCTGACTTCAGACTACTACAAAACTACGGTAATCAAAACAGTATGGTACTGGCACAAAAACAGAAATATAGACAAATGGAACATAACAGAGAGCCCAGAAATAAACCCACGCATTTATGGTTAATTAATCTATGACAAAGGAGGCAAGACTATACAAAGGAGAAAAGACAGTCTCTACAATTAGTGATGCTGGGAAAACAGGACAGCTACATGTAAAAGAATGAAATTAGAATACTTCCTCATACCATAAACAAAAATAAACTCAAAATAGATTAAAGACCTAAATCTAAGACCAGAAACCATAAAACTCCTAGAAGAAAACATGCAGAACACTCTTTGACATAAATTGTAGCAATATTTTTTGGCTCTGTCTCCTAAAGCAAAGGAAACAAAAGCAAAAATAAACAAATTGGACCTAATTAAAGTTAAAAGCTTCCACAGAGCAAAGGAAACCATTGACAAAACAAAAAGAAAACCCACTAAATTGGAGAAAATATTTGCAAATGATATGACTGATGAGGGGTTAATATCCAAACTATATAAACAGCTCATACAACTCAATATCAAAAACAAACAAGCAAACAAACAAAAAAACCCTAAACAACCCAATTTAAAACTGGGCAGAAGACCTGAATAGACACTTTTCAAAAGAAGATATACAGATGGCCAACAGGCACATGAAAAGATGCACAACATCAGTAATCATCAGAAAAATGTTACTCAAAACCCCGATGAGATATTCCCTCACGACTGTCAGAATGGCTATCATCAAAAAGACCACAACTAACAAATGTTGATGAGGAGTCTGAGAAACGGGAACCCTCATATACTGGTAGTGAGAATGTAAATTGGTAGAGCCACTATGGAAAACAGCATAGAGATTCCTCAAAAAAAATTAAAAATAGAACTAAATGATCCAACAATTCCACTTCTGGATATATATCCAAAGAAAACAAAAACACACAATTTGAAAAGATATATGCACCCCAGTGTTCACAGCAGCATTATTTACAATAGCTAAGATATGAAAGCAATCTAAGTGTCCATCAACAGATGAATGGATAAAGAAGATGTGGTATACATATACAATGGAATATTAGTCATAAAAAAAAGAAATTCTGCCATTTGCAACAACATGGATGGACCTGGAGTATATTTTGCTTAATGAAATAAGTCAGAGAAAGACAAATACTGTATGTTATCAATTATATGTGAAATCTAAAAAATAAAATGAATGAATACAACAAAACAGAAACAGACTCACAGATAGAGAGAATAAACAAGTGATTACCAGTGGGGAGAGGGGTGGGGGGAGGGGCAAAATAGGGGTAGGGGATTAAGAGGTACAAACTACTATGTACAAAGTAGAGAAGCTACAAGGATATATCGCACAGCACAGGCAATACAGCCAATATTTTATAATAACTTTAAATAGAGTACAATCTATAAAAATACTGAATCACTATATTGTACACCTGAAATTAATATAATATTGTAAATCGACATACTTTAATAAAAAAATACTAAGTCCTACCTACCCATAAGGAATTCCCATCAGTATTCTTCCCATTTAGGGTAATTTGCTAGAGAAAGAAAAAGAAGAGAAAACCCACTCCAGTTATCTATATTATTCAACTAGTCATATATCAACATGAATGAACAACCAAGGATCACCAACATTTAAGGAAACCACAAGAATGAAAAAGAAGGCCCATGATGAAAAACAGAACAAGCAACTCTGGAGAAATCAGAGGTAATTCAGGGAGGAAAATAAAAGCAAAATAATTCTATTTAACATCTTCAGAGATATTAGTTAAGATATTATATCTATGAGACAACAGGCATATGAAAGAGTAGAATTAAAACAACAAAGAGTAGAGTTTAAAGAAATTTAAAATATAATGCCTGTCCACCACCCACTCCCCCCACATATACAAAAAAATAGAAAAGTTGAAACAAAAGTTGAAGAAATACAGAATAACAACCCAAGGAGGGTAATAATCTCTCTAAAATGTTACAGGAAGAGACCCCCAGGGAATACAGAGCAGGAAAAAGAAAAATAAATAGATCCCTAGATACATCTTTCATGTAGAGCATAGGTTGTCAAACTAGGGCCCATAAGCCAAATCCTGCCCACTCCATTTTAGCAAATAAGGTTTTACTGGAACACAGCCATGCTCATTCGTTTACATGTTGTCTATGGCTGCTTTTTTGCTACAACAACAAAGCTAAGTAGTTGCAACAGGGACCATATGGTCTACAAAGCCTAAAATATTTACTATTTGGTCTTTCATAGAAAAATTTTGCTAAATATTGATCTAGAGCTATGCTGTCCAATATAGCAGCAACTAGCCAAAAGTAGTGTTTAAATTTAAATTATTAAAACAAAATTAAAAATTCAGTTCCTTAATCATATCAGCCACATTGTAAGTACCCAATAGCCATATGTGTTTAATGGCTATTATACTGGTCAGTGTAGATATAGAACATTTCCATCAACACAGGAAGTACTACTGGACAGGGCTTACCTGGAAATTATAATAGGCCACTACAGCTATATTTTAATTATTGCCTTTTAAAGTGCTACAATGAAAAACAAAAAGTACCTAAGAGAAGCAGGAAGAATGATTAAATTCAGAAAAAGACAAAAATTAGTAACATTAGAAAAGGAAATAATTAATGCCTAAATCTAAGGCATCATTCTATGAAAATAGCATTAAGATAGATTTTTTTTTAATCCTTCGAAGTTACTGAGAGAAAAATCCAAAGATATAGCATTACAAATGAGAAACTAAATATCATAATGGATATGGATGAGATTATGAAACAATTCAATGTAGAGAATGCAATTAATTAATGCTACCAAATTTGAAAATAATTTTAAAAGTGTTTCCTAAGAAAATATAATTCAAAGAAAGGTAGAACAAGAGCTGTGAACAAAAAAGTTAAAAAAAAAGTTGTGTAATTTAGTTCTGAGTTTACGATGAAAATATTTGCTAGGATTTTTAACTTTCATCTTATCCTACAACAAACTTCATATTCTTAAACTTGGAAATAGCAGTCAAAATATTTCCCTCTGCTTACACTACTTATTGGGCCAAGAAATATGTATTTCTTCAGAGGGGATCAGCACTAGTCTAAATGATCTTTCATGCAAAATCAGTAGATGTGATGTAAGAAGCTTCACATGGAATGGTTTTAAATATCTGGCCTTTCCCTGGGCTCCCATAATTATTCATACTGAGGAGGAACTGATACCTCATCAGAAATGTCCAGGATAATTAGAATAATGCATGGGCTTATAATGCATGGGCTTAGATTAGCACTGCAGCTTTATGCCTATGAGACTCCTCTAGTTGACACAGGAAAGGGGCACCAGGCATTAGTCAGCAGTTGTTAAATTAATTACTTGGGCTCCATGCAAAGAAGAAGAACAGTCCCCGATTGGGAGATATACCTATGCTGGGCCATTCTACCTCTGGAATTTCTTTTTCCTTTAACACTAAAAATTTTTAGTGTTTTAGTGTTTACCACTAAAAATGTCTTGTTCACCTTTATAGATATCTACTTGAAAAATCTCCTTGAACCAAAACATGTTTATCTTTTGACACATCTACCCTATTTCACTGAATATTCCCAGATGAGTATACAGTGGATTTTTAAATTTTAACTTAAAACCCCAGTTTTCTGCTTATACTTAAGAATCCACTACAATTGGGATGAACGTAAGTTCTCATGTGCCCTGGACAGTCCCAGATTACACCTGCTTTCCTGGCATCCAATATAATTCATGTATTTCAGCACTCTCTAAAGTGTTCTAAAAATTATTGAGAAAATCTAAACAAAAAGTAAAAAATGTTTTAAAATAAATGATGATGAAAACATAAAACGTTAAAAGTTGTAGGATACAGCTAGAACAGTGCTTAGGGAAAATCACCCTTAACTATAAATAGTATACTAGAAAAGAAGGAAGGTGGAAAATCAATGAATTAAGCTTTTATCACAAGAGAGAAAAACTAAAATTTCAGCAAATCAAAACCAAAGAATGTAGGAGGAAGGAAATAATAAGAGCAGTAGTCAATAAAATAGAAAGTAAAAAATTTTACAAAAACAGGGAAAAAATTTAAAAGCCAAAAGTTGGGTTTTTTTAAAAAAAAAAGATTAATAAAAATGAAAAATCCCTAGCAAACCTAAAAAAGAAAAAAAGAAGAAACACAAGTAACCAATATCAGCAATAAAGAAATCATTTACAGTCACTAAAAAATAAGCTCATAATAGACGAACCCTCCCTTAGGTAACAACCACAAACTCAGGACAAAATACAAGAACAATTATGTGAAGGCTCTACAGATTGAACAGAACAAGATTTTGTTGGTGAGTCAAACTTGTAAGAAGGGATTTCCAAAGGGTGAGCATCTTACTTTTACTGATTTAGCTTGAGTGCAGTGCAGTACAGGTGGTTAAAATTCTGAGAGAAAAGAAATCATCCTTCTGGAGAACCTGAAGAATCACATACTAACCAATGGAATGGTAAGTCCAGAAAAATCTACCTAATATGTGTGACTCTATTTATTGAAAAAGTAATGTTCAATATGGCAGGGAAAGAACTGTCTTTTCAATAAATGGTGCTAGGTCAATAGGATATCTATGTAGGAAAAACAAATACACCTTCAGCCCTGCCTCACACCAAAGACAAAAAAAATCAATTGCACCAGAATGCAGACTCAAATGTTTAAAAGTAAACAGCAGGGCTTTTAGATGAAAATATTGAGATTATCTTTGAACTCTTGGGAGTAGGCAAACCTAGCCATAAAGTGCTAGACATAAGGAGAAAAACTAATCCTTCAGAATACATTCTGACTAAAATCAAAAGACGATGAACCGGTTTGCAAGGCAGAAATAGAGACACAGATGTAGAGAACAAACATATGGACACCAAGGGGGGGAAAGCTGGGGTGGGGGGGCTGGTGGTGTTGGGATGAATTGGGAGATTGGGATTGACATATATACACTAATATGTATAAAACAGATAACTAATAAGAACCTGCTGTATAAAAAAATTAAATTTAATTAAATTAAAAGAAAAGAATACGAAAAGCAAAGCCACAGACTAAGAGAATATATTTGTAACACATTTATTTGAAACTGAACTCTTATCCAAAATATAAAAAGAATTCCTACAAATCCAGATTGAAAGACAAACAATGCAATTTTTAAAAATTGGCAAAGACACAAAAAGACTCTTCACAGAAGAGGTTATCCAAATGGCCAATAAACATAAGAACAGGTGCTCAACTTCATCAGTTCAAATCCAAATGAAAATGTCATACCATAATCCTCCCAAAATGGCTAAAATGAAAAGAAAGACAATACTAAGTGTTGAAAAGGATGAGAAGCAACCAAAATTCTCAAACATTCCCGGTAAGAGGGTAAATTGGTACAACCATGTTAGAAAAATGTTTGGCCACAAATAGTAAACTAGCCAAATCCCTTTCAACAGTAGAATGGATAATGAATTGTGACACAGTTACACAATACTATATAGCAATACTATACAGTAACAAATACTCCACAACTGTACACATTAATAACAGACATTTCACAAATATAATGGTGAGCAAAAGAAATCCAACACAAGAGTAAATGGTGTATGGCCTCATTTATATAAAATACAAAGACAGCTAAAACAATCTGTGATGTTGGAACTCAGGACTGGGATTCCCCTTTATGAGTATACTGACAGGAAGCAAAAAGGGATTGCATGGGGTCCAAGAACTCCCTCTGTGCAGGCATGACCCTGGCATTCACTCATTCAATTATGCTGCCAGAATACTATCAGGCCCCATGATAAGCCTCACCATTTCTGTTATATGCTTTACATGCACAGACACAATGGTAATATGAGCCCTAGGTCTCAGAAAACTTGAAAGGCCAACCAAAGGGGTATGCACTTCTGTCATGGGGCGCTAGTTGCTTATCATGACCATTATGTTTTCTGGTGTACCTTTAATAGGTCACTGCAGTCTTTCAATTGTACCTGCAGACTTCTCAGAATACCCTTGCGGAAATGGTCCCACTATTTGGCCACAAGGGTGATATACACGCTGCTTATGAAACTCTCAGACTGAGATTTTATATAGCTGATTTCTTTGTACTTTGGACACTTTTTTTTTTAGGGACTTTATTATAGAGCAGTTTTAGGGTTACATAAAATTAGGAGGAAGGTACAGAAATTTCTTATACACTCCTGACACCACACATGTATAGCTTCCCCCATTATCAACATCATTCACCAGAATGGTGCATTTTTTACCAAGGAGGAACCTAAACTGACCCATCATAATCACGCAAAGTCCATAGTTTACCACAGAGTTCTTTTTTGATGCTGTACATTCTGTGGGCTTGCACAAAAGTATAATGACATATATCCATCATTACAATACACAAAATATTTTCACTGCCCTAAAAATCCTGTGCTCTGCCTATTCATCTCTCCCTGCAACCATCTCTGCCAATCACTGATCTTTTTATTGTCTCCATAGTTCTGCATTTTCCAGAATGTCACATAGTTGGAATCAGTATGTAGCTTTTTCAAATTGCCCTCTTTCACTTAGTAATTTGCATTTGAGGTTTCCCCATGTCTTTTAATGGCTTGAGAGCTTGTTTGTTTTTAGCGCTGAATAATATTCCATTGTCTGGATATACCACACTTTATTTATCTATTCACCTACTGTAAGACATCTTAGTTTCTTCCAAGTTTGGGCAATTATAAATAAAGCCTCTATAAACATCCATGTGGAGGTTTTTATATGTATATGTTTTCAACTCCATAGGGTGAATGCCAAGGGGGCACAATTGCTGGATCATATCGTAAGAGTATGTTTAGTTTTGTAAGAAACCTCCAAACTGTCTCTCAAAATGGCAAAAGCATTTCCCATTCCCACCAGCGCTGTATGAGACTTCCTGTTGCTCCACATCCTCACCAGCATTTGGTGATATTCTAGTGTTCAGGATTTTGGCCCTTCTAATAGATGTGCAGTGGTATTTCAATGTTGTTTTAATTTGCATTTCCCCTGATGACATATGATGGGAAGTATCTTTTCATATGCTTATTTGCCATCTGTATATCTTCTTTGGTCAGGAGTCTGTCAAGGTCTTTCGCCCATATTTAAATCAGGTTGCTTATTATTATTGAGTTCTTTGTGTATTTTGGACCACAGTCCTTTATCAGATGTGTCTTTTGCAAACATTTTCTCCCAGCCTGTGGCTTGTCTTCTCATTCTCTTGATACTGTCTTTCACAGAGCAGAAGTTTTTAATGAAGTTCATTAACAGTTGATTATTTCTTTCATAGACTATGCCTTTGGTGTATCTAAAAAGTCACTGCCATACCCAAAGTAAGCTATGTTTTCTCCTATGTTATCTATAGGAGTTTTATAGTTTCAACAACATACCATTTGTTGAAAAGACTATATTTGCTCCACTGTATTGTCTTTGTTCATTTGTCTAAGATCAGTTGACCATATCCAAGTGAGTCTATTTCTGGGTTCTCTATTCTGCTCCACCAATCTCTTTGTCTATTCTTTTGCCAATACTTTATACTAAGTCTTGAAGTCAGGTAGCATCAGTCCTCCAACTTTGTTCTTCAATATGGTGTTTCCTATTCTGTATCTTTTGCCTCTCCATATAAACTTTAGGATCAGCTTGTTAGTATCCAAAAAATAACCTGCTAGGATTTTATTTGGGATTGCATTGAATCTACAGATCAACTTGGGAAGAAATGACATAATGAAAATATTGAGTCTCCTATCCACGAATATGGAATATCTCTCCATTTATTTAGTTCTTCTTTGATTTGGTTCATCAGAGTCTTGAACTTTTCCTTATATAGATCTTATACACTTTTTGATTCATACCTCATTATTTTATTTTTGGGGATACTTAATGTAAATTGTATTGTTTTTAATTTCCAATTCCACTTGTTCATTGTTAGTATATAGGAGCTTATTTTATTTTGATATCAAGGTCACAAGGCTTTACTGAGGATGTGTAGGCTGAAGTGAGATTTGAAGGATAAATAGAAGTTAACTAGTGGCCTTTTGGATGAAGGGAACAAGGTGAGTACAGGAGAATAAATGAATGATAGAGTGAAGAGAGTAAGGGAATTTATAGAGTGATGTGACTAGAGAGCTAAGTAGAGGAAACAAAATGCATGTCCTTAAAAGTTTTGTTTTCATACTATATGATCAGACATCTATTTTGAAAGGATTGGGATGGCTCTTGAATGGAGAATGTACTGCAGGAGAACCAAAGATGAGAGCTAAATGCTCTAGAATGGATTAGGGAGTTACTGAAAAGTAAACTCCGTAAGTCTTGGTAAGAGACTGGCTATGGAGGAATGAAGCTTAAGAGAGGAATTGAGTATAGTGAGTTGGCTTAGGCAACTAATTCTACAAATGGTCCTATCATTTACCTAGATACAAAACACCAAAGGAAGTTCAGTCTGGGGCATTATGAGTTTGAGGTCCCACTAAGACTTTCAGAAAAAAGGTAAATATCTGAATTTATGATTCTCGAGATCAGAGAAGCAATCTGGACTATAAATATGTTAGTCATTGGTGTATAAATAGGAACTAAGGTCCTGGGAATGGATGGAGGTAAGAATATGGAATAAAAAAAGAGAAAATGGTCTTAAAAACTCCAAGATTTAATGGCAAAAAGGAAAACAAAGAGTCTTATTTTCATTTACACTTTTTAGCCATTGAATTTAGCCTCCTCCTTTCAAATACTGATCCCTTTCCTGTGCTCCAGATTCCATTCCTTCTACCTCATTCAGGTTCTTTTCCTCATCCATTGCCAAGAATGTTTTCCAGTAGCTTCATCTCTCTCTCTCTCTTTCCCTCTCTCTTCCTTCCCCTCTCCTTCTCCCTCCCTCTCCCACACAAGAAAACTCCTCCCTTAAACCTCTGTCATCTCCCTCTACCCCCTTCATAGCAAACCCTTCTAAAATGTAAAATGGTCTACTTTTATGGAATATTCAACTTCACTTCCCATTCAATTCTAAACAGAATTATTTGACTTTTCAGTTTGCTACTCCATCAAACCTGCCCTTAACAAAGCCAAAAATAAATCATTATTACTAAATCAAGTAAACACTTTCCAGGTCTTATTTTATTTTCTCCTCCTCTGCACAGCTTTCAAGTGTTCATGTTCCCCAAAGTTTATTCTTGGTTCTTTTTTCTTCTCATCCTAAAGTATACATTTCCTTGGTGAGCTTATCCATTCCCTTAAGGTAAACTCCCATCATGGGCTAATTAATTTCTAATTTATATGTTTCATCTAGAGATTCCTCTCTCACATAGCCTACTGTGTATTGGACATCTCCACTTGGATACTCCACAGGTATTTTACTCCAATTAAATACATTCAAAACATAAAAAAAGTGATCTCCCATTCCCTAAAACAACCAACCACACAACTATAAAGTTCTACTGTTTCTCCTTTATTCTTTATCCTCCACCACCCAGAAAGCTGCTCAATACAGAAACCTGTTAGTCATCTTTGATTCCTCCTGTCAACCTTCCTTGGTCATATCAATTCTACCCATTATAGTAATCTCTTGATTCATTCCATTCTCTTTATCCCAATCACACTTAGCCAATCCATTCTCTTGCAGGATACTTTTTAGCCAAACATAACAATCAAATATGATTATTATGTCATTTCTTTACCTGAAATTTTTCAATGATTTCCCATTATCCTTAAGGAAAAAAAATTCAACTTAAAAAAAATCAATTAGACTTTTATCTAATTTCTCTAGTCTCCTCTTCTCTTAGCACTATGCATAAATTATGAGAACTATTTGCACAGTAGCAATGAGAGTAGATTTACTGAAGGAGGGGAGGGAGCTTCCTTCTCAGGGTAAACTTACCCAGGATTCTCTATCTCAGTTCAAGTTATGTATTCTGTATTTGTCCTCCACAGCATTTAGAGTATACTTTATTATCCTATCCACCCACCTATCTCTCCCAACTGTGAACTCAAAGAGGGTAGAGACTAAGTATTCTTTCTCCTGTAACCTAGTACATAGCACACTCCATGAGATTTACTAGTGCTCAGTAAATAATTGTTATTAATCATTTAACACCACACCTAAACATATACCCTTTTAATTCTTCCCTTCCATAAAAACTTCATTTATTCCAATATTTATATTCTACTCTACATACTGGTAAATTCAAGTATTTGGGATTATTTGCTTTGAGAGCAAAGGTTTTGTCTTTGTAAAAAAAAAAAAAAAAAATAGGACAGATTAATTTATTCTATGATAATGTTATACCAAAGATATATCCTAATTTCAGGAATGCCTTGGTGCACACATATGTCATGCTTCCTGGATTACAGTTAAAGCTGAAAAACAATTTTTCACTTCTAGTAATAAGGTTTAGAAAACTAAAGGCTGAAGTAGGGTCTTCCCTGCTGGCGCAGTGGTTGAGAGTCCGCCTGCCGATGCAGGGGACACGGGTTCGAGCCCTGGTCTGGGAAGATCCCTCATGCCGCAGAGCAGCTGGGCCCGTGAGCCACAACTACTACTGAGCCTGCGCATCTGGAGCCCATGCTCCGCAACGAGAGGCCGCGACAGTGAGAGGCCCGCGCACCGCGATGAAGAGTGGCCCCCGCTCGCCGCAACGGGAGAAAGCCCTCGCACAGAAACGAAGACCCAAAAACACAGCCAAGAAAAAAAAAAAAAAGTCTGAAGTAAAGAGTAAAGAGTAGAAAACAAGGGAATACGTAGTAAAGAAACCTATAAAAATTCAATATTTGCAGTACTTCAAAGTTTTCAGAGCAGCAAAACTATCTGAGGAGTTTCCTATTTGATATTAGATTGCTTTGTCACTTTTTGTTTTGGTCTTCTTAGTATAATTATTTACTACAGGACAAAATTAACATATATTGTTCAATGTGTTCATTTTAACTGCTATGCTGTTTTCTATGTGTTAATCTTATCTCCCCCAAATGAGAACAGTTTTTACTTCTATAGGCCTAAAATGACAAGGTTAGCTCCAAGCAGACAGTAAACACTCAACAGCTATTTACTGAACAATTTAGATTACAGATTTATACTGGTGAGATTCTAAATGAAAGCATCTAAACTTTGATCAAGCTTTGCAGTTGATATATTGTTAAATAGCAAGGTGTCGTTTTAGTTTTTCTTTTCTAAACATTTTTCTTTAAAAAACAAACAAAAAACAAAAACCATCCCAAATGAAAAACTCTAGTCACTATTTAGCAATATAATCTCAGTTTATCAGATAGAATCAGCCAAAATGTCTTAACAGGTCACTGAGATTTAAAACAATTCAACGGCAAGAATTTCCATGAAGTCTGGATGTATTTTAAAAGTATCACAGATTACTGTCAAAACCAACAATAACTATTAGTGCAAGCATAATTTGAGAGTCTTTTTTAGTTTAGACACTTGTCAATCATGAATGCCTTTAAAAATCAGTTACTCCAGTCCCCTACCCCCGGCCAGCTCAAAATTTTGAAAACAAAATTTAAATCCAAGGACGCAGTTCTAAATTACATGTTTTTTTCAATTTTAATAGGAATTAAACTTCCTATTCTAATAAGCTCTTGATTCAGAGTTCATAAATCACTTGAAAAAGAAAGCAAGTACACATCTAACTCTTATCAGTTTTTCGGGGGAAAAAAATCCTGAAGGATTTTCTGTTATTTGCAGGTGCCTTAACAGCAAACGACAATTAAATGTGTGAACAAGGTTGTCAGAGTAACACTTATCATTCACACCACTTATGGAAAGGCGCTCTAAGACTTCCAGAAGCACTAATTAAAATTAACGAAAGCTACTCACGGGGACTTGTCAGAGGGGCACATTTTGTCATTTGCTGTTTGAAACGGGGGGAAACCAAATCGCCTCAAGGCTCAGGAGTTTTTACTCTAAAGTCTAAATCCAACCCACCTGTCACAGGCAGTGAGGAACCAAGCCCAGGGGCTCAACAAGCAAGTCGCTAAGGTAAGAGTTCCAATCCCTTCAATATTACACAACCATTCAGAAAAAGACCTGAAGAGGATGGCGGAGGGAATTTTCTCCCAAAAAATCAGAAAAGAAAGGGGTGGGATAGAGTATCCTCTTTAATACTAAGCGGAGAAAAGTGCAAGGTCCTACTGGTATTTGCTTGATATACCGCTCCACCAGCCTTTTCTTTAACTCAGCGTGAATGAGGGCACTCAAAACGAAAAAAATGTTGAATATTACCCACCTCTGGTCCCAAAGAACCCCGAAGGCTCTCACCCAGGACTCAGGAGGTCTCTTTCTCACCTGGGCGTTGAAGAAGTCCGTCGTCCTGACGTGGAATGCACTTTTCAGTAATACGCCTTGCCATTGGTTGACTCGGGAGGGAACTCTTAGTCCTATTGGCTTCGGGAGCCGAGGCGGAGGCAAGGAGGCGGGAGTTTGGGGCTGGCTCTGACAGACCCGAGGCTTGAGCTCCCAGAGTTCCTATTGGGTCAACGCGGGAAGCGCCAAGATGGCGGCAGCGGCGACCTGCGGCACCGGCAGCGGGAGTACTGGGTCTATGGTGGTGGCGGCTAGCAGGAACAACGTCACCAGCTTCCAGCGGAGGGGTCCTAGAGCCAGCGGTACCGACAGCGGCTGCTCTCGACTGGTGTCCATCGCGGGGACACGACCGTCGGTGCGGAATGGACAGCTGCTGGTATCAACCGGGCTCCCAGCCCTGGACCAGCTCCTAGGTCGGTTCAGAACGGAGATCTGGGCTCAACAGAGGGAAAACTAGGGAGGGAACCTGCCCGGGGGAGCCACCCTGACCCCACATCTCTCTCTGACCTCTCAGCCTTCGGACGTGGAGGATAGCCCGGTCTGATGGAGATGGAGGGGAGGAAGGGTTGCATGGAGACTTCTAAATGCTGTTAACTAAATCTGTTTTCGTGCTCCCACTTCCTACTCTGGTGCCCGCCAGCTTTTTTCTAGATTACGACAGGAAACCTACATGCTTTTACCCTGATATGCTTCCTAGTCAAGGGGAATCATTAATGTTTGGAGACGGTTTGGCATTGATCTAGTATCCCGTCCAGGTCTGTGAATGTACCCTTCTGCCAACCCCAGGTAGCTCACGGTTTGGACTAACAAAAGTTTGTATCAGTTGTGAGAGATGGGCTTCATTAGAAAATGCTGAAGAAAGTAACTTCCCCTCTTCACCACCAAGCTGCTTATCTCCTGGTTCTGAATCTTTAAACAAATTATATTGAGTTTAAGAGAATGTGTGTTAAAGGCTTATGTGGATCCAAAGTAGTTAAAGCCAGTCTTTGACCTTAGCAGTCATACCCAGCATCTGCGTTAAATATATGCATATTTGTTTTTGTTATTTTTTCTTCTATATATTTTGCTTCCCAGAGTTACATCTCAAACAATATGTTTAAAATTAATTCACATTTGACAAGAAAAGAAGTCCAGTTTTTAGGCTTTCCTGTATAATCTCTGGAATTTTTCATAAGAAGGCTACTAAAGAATATGCTTGGTTCATAACTTATGTTGAAAAGATTGAACAGATTAGATTGGTAGGACAAAGCTGCAGTGTTAAAAAGGCTTGTAAATTAGTTAATTCCTATCAGAATGCTACTTTACTAAAATTGGTCCATGTTTATATTTCATAACATTTTTATAGGGTGAGATGTGTCAGTTAAGCCTTGTACACTTTCATAAAATATTACAAATGCCATTGCTTGTTCTTGTACTTCCCTTGACATTTTCTCTGTGTAATTTTTTCCCCACAGGTAGGCTTTTCAGATAGGTTTAGTGCAATAGAAAACGACGAGGCCAATGAAAAAGAGTATGGCTTCTTGCCTCTGTTATCTCATGACCCTAACTGGATCCTGGTTATTTCTACATAAATCTAAGTATTTTCCCTTAATTGTTTCAAGACTGTTGCCTTCCTCAATTGCATGGTACTATAAACAGAAATGATTCAAAATATCTAATTAGCAAATATTTGTCTCACTTTCTTTCCCTTGTGAGCCTTACTTGGTGTCGTCCTATATTTAAACTTAAAGCTTGGAGGCTGTTCCTAGTCTTTAATTTTTTTTTTTTTTCCTTTTTGTAACTCAGTGGAGATATGTAACTTCATTCACTTGATCTTGAAATTCTCCAAACAAAAAGTTCACATTTTTAACATTATACTTTCAGTTCCTCATTAGAATAACAAAATGTGCCTAGCACAGTACCTGGCGCGTAGTAGATTCTAAATAAGTTCTTGGTTGAAGGAAAAATAATGTGTAGGAAAAAACCTGGACAAGAGTTATGAAACACATAGGATGGAATTATGTGTTTGAGTTCTAAAATCAGACTCAGAGATTAACTAACATGAACAGAGTCACAAAACTAGTGACAATCTGGGCTGATCTTTAAGCTCCACATTTAGTGCTCTGCACTATGCTGCAACTGTTTCAAATTTCTGAGAACTCTTTTCAAGTGTTTTTAACCATTTATTGAATCTAAGCCTAAAGATTTAACCATATAGTCTCTTAAAGCACCACCAGAAAGGTGACCCAAAGCACCTTCCTCATGTGTTTCTACAGTGATATAAACTTGAACTGTAATTTAAAATTTTTCCAGATTTGCTTGGGGATGGGGACTCTAATAATTTGACTCTAACAAGCTGATGCTAAAAATTAGTGTTCATTAAGATGATTGAAATAAGTATCAGTTTTTGGATATTTTGAAATATGTTTTGCATGTATACAGTTAATTCTCAAATTGCACAGAAGTTGAAGACATTGTTATAATAGGAGTTACTACATTTGGAATAATAAACTGTCCAGAAGTATTTCAGTTGTTGTTAACTTCTTAAGGCATTTTTGTATTTTGATTTTCTATTTTGTGTGGCCCTATGGAGCAAACCCTATACATTTGTTTTTCATTAAACCATTATTTGAATGTGAAACATTTGGCTGCTAATGTGTACACACAAAAGTAAAAGCAATTCAGATTATATTGTTGTTCTAAAATGTTATTTGACTCAGATTGTGACAAGTCTAATATAAACATATTGTGACAAAATGTAATGATAGTAGGATTTTATGATATTAGAATGATGAAACTATACTGTGATATTGTGATTCTTGCCTATATATATTCTGTGGTTACTGCATAACAAGTAAATATTGTATTGTCACTGACATACACTGCAGTGATATTTTACTACTGCCACTGTGACATTAGTGTAATTTTAAGTGCAGATGCAAAACATATTTGAAAGGCATAATATAGGCTAATTGAATATTAGTTATTTGATGATATGCTAATATTTCCATTGCTTATTCCAAAGTGTTTTATAAATTTGAGAATTCCCTATTACTGCCTCTTTTACATGATCTAATTGTATTAAATATTTTTGTTCTGACAGCTTATTTTATTGTTAGATATCGATATACCTTTCCCAAGTTGGCTAATTTTTTAAGTTCTGCGATTTCCTAACCCAGTTTCTCAATCCTGCCTTTCCAGGACACTTATGTTGTTATTTGAGGACACTATATGTAAATATTTCATTTTTCTTCTTCCAGGAATTTCCAAAGAGAGATTATACAGTAGGTAAAGGATTCTGGCAGAATTTCACTTTTTCTAGGATATATAGTCCATTTTAGGACCATGTTAACCCCCAGTCTCATCCTTCAAAAAGATATTCGAAGGAACGATGACTTCTCAGGTTTAACTGGCTTAACTCTGTGCTGTTCAGAACTTTTTAAATTTTGACAGTCAAGTGAATGGAAATAGGGATTAAGGGTAAATAATAGTCCAGGAAGAGGACTCTGAAGAAGCTTGAGGGTAGCTGCCATTTTCAACACTGCTGTGAAAAAATAAATACTGGTGGTTGTAGTTCCTTTGCTCCACTATATCTTAATCTGGAGTGTGGGATGATATGCATTGATCTTGGATTATATATTTAACATAATCCTGGTTATGACATTTTAACAATTGATAGCTGTACATTTAAAGTAACCGTAGCTTATTCCGTTGTATTGCTATGTAAAATTGTTTTGTGTAATTTAATCTACAGAACCATTCTCATTGCTGATGGCTTGTCTTTTTTGATTCCCATATTTGCCCAGCCAATAGTTGTGATAATCAAGAGTTGTTAGGATGTTTCATACCTCCTAGAGAGAGAAGAAAAAGTAGACCTGTTAATGACATAACTGCAATTTAATTTGAAGTGTGGCATTAGTTAAGTAGTTAAGGATATTGCCATGAACCGAGAATATGAACTGGTTTTTTACGTTGCATTTTCCCTAAAATGCCTTTCTATAATTTTAAGCAAAACCATTTAGAGAGAGCACTGGAAAGGACTGGTATAAATCACTTATCTTTCCTGACTTTTATTTCTTTTCCCTTTTACTTCCTCTAACTTTGAAAAATGAGTTGCCCTTGTTGTAAAATAAGATACCACTTCTGGACCTTAATATTCTAATATATTAATTTGACCTCATTTACCCTAAATTTATAGCTTAATTAAAGATTTTTTTGGGGAAGTGTGTGGGATTGAATTTTCTCCCTCTAATATATCACTTTCTAACTTCACATGAATTTTTGTTTTAATTCTTTCCTTCATATTTAAAAAAAAAAAGAAAGATATTGGCACTTAAAACCTTAAATTTTCTCATGTTTTTACACTATCAGATTTTTTTCTAGTTTTAAGACAAAATGCTGTCATTTTTTTAAAATGTGAAAGCTTGATGAAATTAATACTTTAAGATATCAGACTTACAAAGTATCTTCAAGCTTTAAAACTCATGTAGTCTTACAAGTTGATAAAATATTCTACCCATATTTTTTAGTAAGCTGGAGAATAACTTAAATATACTTCTTAAAAAGGTCTAGAAGTAAAACCAACAGTTTATTTGCTTAGTGACTTAGAATATTGATGATTTCTCTAAGATACGATTAAAGAGGAGGCCATAAACAAGACCATTTTACTCCTTTGTATGTTTCATTACAGAAATAAGACGAGTGCTTACTTAACCCATTACTTACATGTCAGACATTTTAGTGGACTATTAGGAACTATTTTATTTCTATTTTAATTGGGAACTATTAGTGTGAAATCTGTGTTGCTTTTGAAGTTCCTAATGGATTACTGAATTTAAAGATGTATTAAAACTAACTTTTGTTGAACATGCCATGTCAAGACATCTTGTCATGGTTGGTTGTTGAAGCTTTTCAATTTTTGGTAGGGAGCATGACTACAAACTTATTCATATTTACTCTAGTTTAAAATATAACTAGAACCTCAGTATATCAAGTGAGTTATTTCAAAATACGTTATACAGAAGTATTTTGGGGAAATGTGGGGTCTTGTCACACACTAAAATGAAGTTTGGAAGACTAAAGGAACTTTGCTGCTATGTGTGTGTATGTACATGTCAAATAATTTTACCTCATATACATAGAATAAAAACTTGATTTACAAATAATTAATAAGGTGGCTTCTTATTTCCCATGACCAACCTTCCAAATGACCAACGTTTACTAGGGCCAATTCAAATTTGAGTCTAGTGAATTTACATTATATAGCCCATTAGAAAAAAAGAAAGTTGCCTTTTGGTAAGAGAAGTCCTGATAGAATATTAATTTGGCTGATAAAAATCATTAAACTGTCTTCATATTATCTTGTTTTAAGTAATGTTCAAATTTTCCAAACATCAGGATTTTAATATATGTGAAATTTTAAAAATTCGAGAGGTGGTTCCTGAATTATCAGGAACAGTGGATTGTACTGACTCATTCTTACAGAAAACTACCTTAGCCTAGTCTGATTTACTGTTAAGGTGATCACCATTTATCTAATGATACAGTTTTAGTGTATCATTTAGTTTCTAGTCAGAAAATAATTGCCAGACTCGTAAGGGTAGCTCTTACTGTACCTCCTTGGGCAAGTCACCTGAGCAAGGTATCACTTCATTTGATAGGGAAACTATTTATCTGTTCTCATTATTTCACTGTGAATATAATTCACAAAATACTTCTCTAACTATTCGACTTGGAGGCCTTATATAAATTCCTAATTTGAGGAGACATAAATGTAGACCCAAAGAAGTTTAGATAAGAAATCTAAATCCTTCCTATAAAAATTAAGTTATAGAAAGAAAGACAGCTAACTTTTTTATAGTACTTGCTGTAGACTAGACACTGCAGTATCTGTTATGTGCTTGTATTATTTCATCTCAAATACACAAAATGATGATTACGTAGTTAAATGTTTATTTTTGCATGTAAGGGAAAATAGTGAAGTAAGGAGTTGGAAAGTGTGATTTAAAGTGTTTAAAATGGATTAAAAAGTTAGTAGTGGTCTATATGTAGCACAAACTATAAAATTAAATATTTAGTCTAATCTTGTCCCAAAGAAAATTTGCTCTGATCCTTAGTGGTTATTATCATCACACGTATTTCAGTTTATGTTAATCTTTTAGTTTGACCAACATTTGGAGTTATCCTGTGTAGTCTGGTGTGGCTTTAAATGCTAAAATGAAGGAACTTATCTCAATGTGAAATTAAAATACTTATATGATTCTATAAAAAATCCACTTAAAAATATATAAATGTATTGGTTTCATTTTTTTAAAAATTGTTTTCTAACAATTTGGAATGTTTTGTTTATAAAGTCCGCAAATGTTGGATTGTATTCTGTGTGCATGCATGTTACCAAATTTCAAATTCTTTGAAACATAACAGTTATTTACGCTTATTTGCAAGGCAAAAAATAAGCACTATCAAATGAATTTTTCATACTAAGTTTTTCTATGTAGTGTTCGCCACTACAAACTTTTTTGGGGAAAAGTTCTTTATTGTTATTCTAGATGTTTCACCGTTTTGTGCAAACAAACAAAACCCTAGTAATATTGTCTTCAACTGTCCAACAATTTTTAGTTTCTTTTTAAATTAATTATACTTTAAGTACATTTCATTCTTTGTGTACACATTCTTAAATTTTTAAGTGAATTTGTTAGCGTTTGCAACATTAATTATACATAGTAATACTTTTACAAGTGGTTTTACAAACAAAATATCAGGAGTCAAATGGTTGAATGTCTTTATCTTTCTGATGTTCTAGTTTCCTAAAACTTGATTTTAAATTGATTTTTAATAAACTTTGAGTTATATGTTTATGATCATATTACCTTAATTCAGATATTTAAAATAACATTTTCTAGTAAAATTGAAAATGTGTTTTGTGATTGTGGTGATTGTGCCTTTTTTGTTTGAAATGACAAAAATATTTAGAGTATGTCCTGACTTTGTGTATATTATTAATAATGGAAAAAGAATTCGTTTTAATTATCAGGGTTTTTTTCCCAAGGCTTATTCAATTTGAGAATAAATATTAAAGTGGAATTTCTATTATAATAACCTTTCTTTTCTATGTTGTACTTCTGTTGTAGTTAAGTTACTGTGCACATTTAGGTCTCAGCTATTGAGCTAATTTATTAACAAGTGCTAAATATAACATTTATGGAATGCTTAACCGGTTATGTTGAATGCTGCATGGTCCTAACACAGGAGAAAGGAGGCTAGTACAGTATATTATGAAAGTAATTGTAATGTGTAGTGTATAATTACATATAATATGTAATTATTTCATAATAGCACCTTAAGCAAAGTATTGCAAAGGTAATTTAAATGTTTTTAACTGCAATTTTAAAGTTATTGAAGTACGTGTCCTTGATAATGCCTAACTTTTATGCTAAAGATAATGTGAAAAGGTAGATTAATTTTCTTCTTGGTTTTGTTTTATTTCCAGGTGGAGGTTTGGCCGTTGGAACAGTTCTTCTAATTGGTTAGTATATCATACATACTTTGCTCTTTCCAATCACAGTTTTCTGTTGTGCATAATGATTTTATGGGTTTGCCTATTCTGAAATTAAGTATTTAACACTCTACAAGAGTTAAGGTAAATTATACAAGAGTTAAGGTAAATTAAAGAGGAATTGCCGTAAGTTCTAATTTAAATTAAAATGTTGATCTGAACTTGAAATGAATTAGGAAAATATATATATGAAAATGTAGCTCTTATAATTTAAAAATGTTCACAGTGCTTCACCCTCCATTTGTTTTAAAAAAACTAAAATTAATGCCAATAGATTTTTTGGAGAATCTCAGTATTTAGAGTGGGATTATTACAGTGATTCATTTGATAAGTTGATGTACACATAAGCCCATTGTATGTATCACAGATTTTTATCATAATTGTCTTCTAATTGAAAGAAAAGTGACAAACTGATAAATCACATTTTTGTTCATCTTTAAAGCTTCATTGGTTCTTACTTAAATACACATACATAGCCCTACTTAGCTTTTTTTTAAGTTTAGATCATAGAATCTTGGAATTGAAATAAACCTTGGCAGTTATATAATCAAAGCTCCCATTTGGCCACAAATCACTTTTCCATAATCCTTGACAGATATCAAACACCATTTGAGTACAGATTATCTAGTTTAAAGGGCCCACTACTTTACAAAGCAATGCTTTGTTATTGAAAATGTATGATTTATTAGAAAGTTCTGTATATTAATGTTTAATTTGTATGCCTGTAACAAGTTTGTTGTTCCTAGTTTTGTCCTCTGATACTCTTTCACATGACACTCTTAAAATATTTGAAAATAACTATTTAATCACCTCAAATCTTCTCCAAACTAAATAGACATAGTTTCTTAAACTGGTTTCACACTCCTCACTCTCCTGGTTGTTCTCGTGTCGCACCTTTTGGTCTGACATTGTCTCTTTAACTGTGCCCAGAACTGAATACAATACTCCAAATTTAGTGTGACCTATGCTTAAATTCTAGAAATGGTCATGTCAGTTGCATTTTTTAAATTTATCTTTTAGTAAGTAAAGAATGATTGAAGGAATTTTGGGAAAAAATAATTCACAGTTTTGATATAAGTATATAAATACAGAAAATATAAAAGGACATGTAGAAAAATTGCGCTGTCCTTTCAGTTCCTCACTCCCCATACCCAGGGACAGTATTGTCCTGGGTTTCCCACCCAAATATTTCAACATAACTAATATACATGGGAGCATTCAGCACCTTGCTTTTTCCACTTAATACATGTTAGTGATCAGTCCATGTGCATTCATATAGATATACCTCATTCTTCTCGACAACTGAATAGGATTTTATTGTATGGTTATGCCACAATTTACTTAAATCATTCTCTACTGATAAGTTTAACTCATTATTTTCTGTTACTAACAATCCTATTGTACAAGTCTTATATGTAAGGTCTGCATACACATATAAGTATATAGTATTTATAGAATAAATTCCAAGGTATAGGCTTACTTGATAGAAGCATGTTAAATTGTATTAGATATTACATTGCTCTGCCAAGAGGTTATGTTACCTTATACTTCAATCACCTGTTATAAGAATATTAGGTTACCCTTACCCTTAATAACAATGTGCATTATCAAACATTTTAACCTTTACCAGTCCAAATAGGTGAAAAGTGAAGAATGGCGTTTCATGATTTGAACCTGGGACTTTTCTCTTTGATGAACAGAAATCTGGAGATTATTATAATGGTTTAAAAAATATCCAGCTAAATTTTTATTCTTTTCTCCAGGGGAAGTATGTGTGAATGATACTAAGAATCCAATGACGACTGATAATTCATTCAAAAAATGTTCGTTGAGCACCCAGGTGCATGCTAGATATTGGGGTTACAAATATAAATGAGTTACTCTCTTCCCTTAAGGAGGAGACATAAGTAAAGTAAATAATTACAACATAAGTTAATACCATAATAGATGTGTTTATTATTACTACACTTTATTGTTGATTGTAGCCGTACAAGGGACCGCTATTGACTTCTGTATATCCATCTTATAACCAGCAACTTTTGAATTGTTTGTAGATTCACTTGAATTTTCTAAGTAGGCAATCATCTTCTGCAAACATTGAAAATGTTATTTCATAACAGATTTTGGTGTTTTAAAAGTGAGTGCTTCCATAACAAATATAAAATAAAAATATGGGAGTGGCTTTAGAACCAGGCAGTGGGCAAGGGCTGGAAGGATTTTGAGGAACACATTAGAAAAAGCCTAAATCACTGTAAACGGATCGTTAGTAGAACTCTGTACTTTGAGGACACTGCCAATGAGGATGAAAAGGAAGAAGGTCCATGTTACTGAAAGCTGGAGGAAGAGGATCCTTGTTACATAGTGACAGAAAGCTTAACGTTGATGTCGGCAGTTATGCGGAAACAACACATGTCTAATGAACTTGGTGATCTAGCTAAGGAGATATTTTGACAATATATAATAAGGAAAAATCAAATAAGAATAACTAAAGCACAGTGACAGATTAAAAAAAAAAGGGTCTGCCTTTGATGAAATATCAATTCACCAAGTATTAAACTAGGTATTCAGTAACTATTTGTTGAATTAATAATTGCATAAAATAATATAACAAGTATAAAGCAAAGGCCTTGCCTTTATAGTCTGGTCTTTCCATAAAGCTAATATTTTTAATCGTCTCATTATTATTTATGCCCTACTATCAACTTCTTCTAAGTGTATAAGATTTTAAAAAATATGTATAACTTAAGTAAACTTAGTTTTATTATCTGTTAGCTTGTTTTCTCTAGGAAATCGTAAAACAAAATTTGGAAGCATTTTTACATTTCTTTGAAAGATTAGATTTGCAGAAGGAATCTTATCTACTAGGTTTTCTACCTTTCTCCATTTCCTGGTCAATACAGCTTGTACAACAGATGAATTCTGCCTTAAGAAATGGATGAATAGTTCGAAATACAAACCAAATATGGAGATTTAAGGTCAGTGGTTAGGAGCTTAGGCCATTACTATACTGCTCATCAAAGATTTTTTTATTCCACAAGTGAGAGAAAATTAAAGCCTGAAGATGATTTGCATTAATAACTTTTCACTATAGACTGTGAACATTTTTACCATTCTCTCATTTACCAAGGCAACTCTGTGTCTCAGTGTGTACATGCACATGAGTGTGGGTAACAGAGTAGTGGATTTACGGTTTCAGAAGCAATGTAACTATGGAAACTGGAGACAGTGAGCACTGCCAGAAAACCCATGGTAGGTCTACTTTAGACCTTCGGAATGCAACAAAATAAATGAATATGAATACTTAAAATGCCCTTCTCTGAGGACTAGATTGAAGAACTAAGGGGCTCCTACATTTACTTTGAAAATCAAAGATAGAGTTTTCTTAAAACATGTTTCATCCTTCAGTACTGGAATAGGTTTTGAGATGTTTTATATTTAAATCGCTTTCTGACAGTCTGGTACACGGGTAAATATGGAACACCTGAAAAGTATCAAAAGTGAAAGGATGGCATAAATATTTAAAGTTCACACAGCTTCTTTTTACATAAAGGATCTTGGTCTATATGTGAAGCTATCGAGCATCAAAAAGATTTAATAGAAGTCAGTAATTGAAATACAAGTTATGTGACATTTATGAAAGCATTATTTTTAATTTAATCTCTTAGGTTAATTATATAATTTTAGATCTAGAAGTAGGAGAAAAATAATATGCTTTTAAACAATTAATTACAACCAGCTATAAGTGTACTTCTGTATTAGTTACCTATTGCTGTGTGACAATATTAACATAAACTTAATAGCTTAAAAAGAACACACATTTATCATCTCACAATTTCTGTGGGTCAGGAGTCCAGGCACAGCTTAGCTGGGTCCTCTGCAAGCGGACAGTCAAGGTGTCAGTCAGGGCTGGGTTCTCACTGAAGGTTTGGCAGAAGAAGGAAGGATCTGCTTCCAAGCTCACACGGTGGTTGACAGCATTCAGTTTCTTGCTGTCAGCCAGAGGCACTCTCTCACAACCGGCATCTTATTTCTTCAAGACCAGTAAGGAAGAATGTCTCTCAACAAGACAGATGTTACAGTTTTATGTAACAGAAATGATGTCCCATCACCTTTGCCATATACTTTGGGATAAAGGCAAGTCACAGGTTCCACCCATATTCAAAGAGAAGAGATTACACAAAGACATATACCAGGAAACAGGATCATGGGGATCACCTTAGAATGTCATACTTTTCATAGATTTAATTTGTTATTATTTCATATAATAGCAAAAGCCAAGCACTCCCAATATATCTCTCAAAGGATAGTATAATATTTTCTCATCAGTTGTCTTCGAACTTCTTGAATTTGCTGAGCTATGTTTTCCTTTTACAACATGTAATAAATTCTAAGCATTTTCCTTATGGTACACGACTTGGCAAACTACAACCTGCTGGCTGGCGATTTATCTATAAAGATATTGGAATACAACCATGCTCTATTTATTTGCACATTGTTTATGGCTTCTTTTGTGCTACAAGAGCATAGTTAAGTAGTTTCAACAGAGACTGTATGGTCCACAAGCCCGAAATATTTACTCTGACTCTTTTAAGAAAAAGCTTGCCAATTGCTGTTTTATATTATTATATTTTGTATGCTCCTTAATTTATTTTATAGTAGTAAAACTTGTTGGAAGACTGAAATAAGACATACTGATATCAGTACAGTTCTTTAGAAAAAAACCACGTGACCTTTTGTCCTGAGACATTTAAGTGCCTACTATGTGTTTAACACTGTTAGGCAGCATGAATCTTGGTTTTTGCCCTTGATGAACTTAAACAGGATGTCGGTTGCATGTGGAATAACTCTGAACAATACATATATAATGTGCAGATGTTTGTGCAGGTGCAAGAGGTATGGAAAAGGCTTAAATTGAATCAAAATATGGGCAGAAGTTGAGGGGAGATGAAGGGAGAAAAGTATTCATGTGTAAACTGTATAAACACATGCATAAGAGAGACTACCAGCAGGGTATGCTCCTGTAATAAAGAGGCGAGAGCCCTTCTAAAGGAGAGAGTATTAATTTAGGACTAGTCAAAGGGAAAGTTTAGCCTACTTTCCCTGAGTCTTTTGTCTCAACTACCTACTTGTAGAATTCAAATTGTGAAACTTCAGAACCCATAAAGCAGCTCCTCAAACTGCAGTGTGCAGGGATGAGACTTTTTACCCTTTATCCACCAGAAGACACCTGGGAGTTTCTGTTTGTTTACCTTTATAGCCAGTCAGATCCATCGTGTTTCACCTCCTAGTTACCTTTGGTCATTGTCCAAGAATTAAGTTGTTCCAATGATCTTACCTCCTCTGTTTCTTTTATCTCCATAATACTCTGTATTTTTTTCTCTGTAGACTCAATTTCCTAGTATTCCTATCGTTTCTAAACCTTTCCAGTTTGCCTTTTATAACACCTATTTCATATAAAACATACTCTAATATCTTTAAAACTTATTAGTCTATTAAAATATTTAACATTTAGTGAGGATTTACTGTGTGCTGGGCATCACGCTAAACCCTTGATGTATATTTTATCATTTAATTTCACAACAATCAGATGAGATGTCTATATTTTACAGAAGATGAAACTGAAATTTTGAGAGAAGCCAAGTAACTTGCCCAGGGTCACACACCTAGTAGCTGAGATTCGCAATCAAGTTTCTCTAACAGTAAATCATCATTTTATACTAAAACCTGATAACTCATCTTAAAAATTCTTTCTGGAGTGAGATTTATATCTTGGGCTATTCCTCCTTCTCTTCCATCTCATTGCTGCCTATACTGACGTCCTAGTTATTTCCGTCATTTATTAGAGACTATCATGACCTTCAACCTCAAGAAGGCATTGAACGTTGGCCAACAATCTTTTGTATAACTCTAATCACCTCCTTTTCATTCTCAGTAACCTCAGTGGCCTTTTAAACCCTCTGGTCCTCAAACATCAGACAATACCACTTTCTCCCTCATTTTCTGGAATGACTTATTTCACACAGAAGTAAGAGTCTCATCATAAACAACTTCCCACCATCAAACCTCAAAACATAGCTCTATCCACAAATGGAAAGATGTGTTATACCTTCTCCTGTTTGAGAATCATCCTTTCACCTGTACTTTATTTTTGTTTCTTGAATTTTATTTTATTTATTTTTTTATACAGCGGGTTCTTATTAGTTATCTATTTTATACATATTAGTGTATATATGTCAATCCCAATCTCCCAATTCAATTAGCTCTAGTAGTTTTCTGGTGGCATCTTTAGGATTCTCTATGTATAGTATCATGTCATCTGCAAACAGTGACACTTTTGCTTCTTCTTTTCCAATTTGTATTCTTTTTATTTCTTTTTCTTCTCTGATTGCCGTGGCTAGGACTTCCAAACCTATGTTGACTAATAGTGGTGAGAGTGGACATCCTTGTCTTGTTCCTGATCTTAGAGGAAATGCTTTGAGTTTTTCACCATTGAGAATGATGTTTGCTGTGGGTTTGTCGTATATGGCCTTTATTATGTTGAGGTAGGTTCCCTCTATGCCCACTTTCTGGAGAGTTTTTTATCATAAATCGATGTTGAATTTTGTCAAAAGCTATTTCTGCATCTATTGAGATGATCATATGGTTTTTATTCTTCAATTTGTTAATATGGTGTATCACATTGATTGATTTGCATATGTTGAAGAATCCTTGTATCCCTGGGATAAATCCCACTTGATCATGGTGTATGATCCTTTTAATGTGTTGTTGGATTCTGTTTGCTAGTATTCTGTTGAGGATTTTTGCATCTATATTCATCAGTGATATTGGTCTGTAATTTTCTTTTTTTGTAGTATCTTTGTCTGGTTTTGGTATCAGGGTGATGGTGGCCCCATAGAATGAGTTTGGGAGTGTTCCTTCCTCTGCAATTTTTTGGAAGAGTTTGAGAAGGATGGGTGTTAGCTCTTCTCTAAATGTTTGATAGAATTCACCTGTGAAGCCATCTGGTCCTGGACTTTTGTTTGTTGGAAGATTTTTAATCACAGTTTCAATCTCATTACTTGTGATTGGTCTGTTCATATTTTCTATTTCTTCATGGTTCAGTCTTGGAAGGTTATACCTTTCTAAGAATTTGTCCATTTCTTCCAGGTTGTCCATTTTATTGGCATAGAGTTGCTTGTAGTAGTCTCTTAGGATGCTTTGTATTTCTGCAGTGTCCATTGTAACTTCTCCTTTTTCATTTCTAATTTTATTAATTTGAGTCCTATCCCTCTTTTTCTTGATGAGTCTGGCTAAAGGTTTATCAATTTTGTTTATCTTCTCAAAGAACGAGCTTTTAGTTTTATTGATCTTTGCTATTGTTTTCTTTGTTCCTATTTCATTTATTTCTGCTCTGATCCTTATGATTTCTTTCCTTCTACTAACTTTGGGTTTTTTTCTTCTTTCTCTAGTTCCTTTAGGTGTAAGGTTAGATTATTTGAGATTTTTCTTGTTTCTTGAGGTAGGCTTGTATATCTATAAACTTCCCTCTTAGAACTGCTTTTGCTGGATCCCATAGGTTTTGGATCATTGTGTTTTCATTGTAATTTGTCTCTAGGTATATTTTGATTTCCTCAGTGATCTCTTGGTTATTTAGTAACGTATTTTTTAACCTCCATGTGTTTGTGTTTTTTATGTTTTTTTCCCTGTAATTGATTTCTAATCTCATAGCATTGTGGTCAGAAAAGATGCTTGATATGATTTCAATTTTCTTAAATTTACTGAGGCTTGATTTGTGACTCAAAATGTGATCTATCCTGGAGAATGTTCCGTGTGCACTTGAAGAGAAAGTGTAATCTGCTGTTTTTGGATGGAATGTCCTACAGATATCAATTAAATCTATCTGGTCTATTGTGTCATTTAAAGCTTGTGTTTCCTTATTAATATTCTGTTTGGATGATCTGTCCATTGGTGTAAGTGAGGTGTTAAAGTCCCCCACTATTATTGTGTTACTGACGATTTCCTCTTTTAGAGCTGTTAGCAGTTGTCTTATGCATTGAGGTGCTCCTATGTTGGGTGCATATATATTTATAATTGTTATATCTTCTTCTTGGGTTGATCCCTTGATCATTATGTAGTGTCCTTCCTTGTCTCTTGTAACATTCTTTATTTTAAAGTCTATTTAATCTGATATGAGTATTGCTACTCCAGCTTTCTTTTGATTTCCATTTGCATGGAATATCTTTTTCCATCCCCTCACTTTCAGTCTGTGTGTGTCCTTAGGTCTGAAGTGGGTCTCTTGTAGACAGCATATATATGGGTCTTGTTTTTGTATCCATTCAGTGAGCCTGTGTCTTTTGGTTGGAGCATTTAATCCATTCACATTTAAGGTAATTATTGATATGTATGTTCCTATTACCATTTTCTTAATTGTTATGGGTTTGTTTTTGTAGGTCCTTTTCTTCTCTGTGTTTCCCACTTAGAGAAGTTCCTTTAGCATTTGTTGTAGAGCTGGTTTGGCGGTGCTGAATTCTCTTAGCTTTTGCTTGTCTGTAAAGCTTTTGATTTCTCTGTCTGAGAAATCTGAATGAGATCCTTGCCAGGTAGCATAATCTTGTTTGAAGGTTCTTCCCTTTCATCACTTTAAGTATATCATGCCACTCCCTTCTGGCTTGTAGAGTTTCTGCTGAGAAATCAGCTGTTGACCTCATGGGAGTTCCCTTGTATGTTATTTGTCGTTTTTCCCTTGTTGCTTTCAATAATTCTTGTCTTTAATTTTTGTCAATTTGATTACTATGCATCTCGGCATGTTTCTCCTTGGGTTTATCCTGCTTGGGATTCTCTGTGGCTTCCTGGACTTGGGTGGCTATTTCCTTTCCCGTGTTAGGGAAGTTTTTGACTATAATCTCTTCAAATATTTTCTCGGGTCCTTTCTCTCTCTCTTCTCCTTCTGGGACCCCTATAATGCGAATATTGTTGCCTTTAATGTTGTCCCAGAGATCTCTTAGGCTGTCTTCATTTCTTTTCATTCTTTATTCTTTATTCTGTTCCGTGGCAGTGAATTCCACCATTCTGTCTTCCAGGTCTCTTATCCGTTCTTCTGCCTCAGTTATTCTGCTATTGATTCCTTCTAGTGTATTTTTCATTTCAGTTATTGTATTGTTCATCTCTTTCTGTTTGTTCTTTAATTCTTCTGGGTGTTTGGTCTTTAATTCTTCTAGGTCTTTGTTAAACATTTTTTGCATCTTCTCAATCTTTGCCTCCATTCTTTTTCCGAGGTCCTGGATCATCTTCACTATCATTATTCTGAATTCTTTTTCTGAGAGGTTTCCTATCTCCACTTCATTTAGTTGTTTTTCTGGGGTTTTATCTTTTTCCTTCATCTGGTGCAAAGTCCTCTGCCTTTTCATTTTGTCTGTCTTTCTGTGAATGGGTTTTCCTTGCACAGGCTACAGAACTGTAGTTCTTCTTGCTTCTGCTGTCTGCCCTCTGGTGGATGAGGCTATCTAAGAGGCCTGTGCAAGCTTACTGATGGCGGGGGACTGGTAGTGGGTAGAGCTGGGTGTTGCTCTGGTGGGCAGAGCTCAGTAAAACTGTAATCCACTTGTCTGCTGATGGGTGGGCTGGATTCCCTCCCTGTTGGTTGTTTGGCCTGAGGCGACCCAACACTGGAGCCTACCTGGCTCTTTGGTGGGGCTAATGACGGACTCTGGGAAGGCTCACACCAAAGAGTACTTCCCAGAACTTCTGCTGCCAGTATCCTTGTACCCATGGTGAGCCACAGCCACACCCCGCCTCTGCAGGAGACCCTCCAACACTAGCAGGTAGGGCTGGTTCAGTCTCCTATGGGGTCACAGCTCCTTCCCCTAGGTCCCGGTGCACACATTAGTTTGTGTGTGCCCTCCAAGAGTGGAGGCTCTGTTTCCCCCAGTCCTGTCGAAGTCCTGCAATCAAATCCTGGTAGCCTTCAAAGTCTGATTCTCTAGGAATTCCTCCTCCCGTTGCCGGACCCCCAGGTTGGGAAGCCTGACGTGGGGCTCAGAACCTTCACTCCAGTGGGTGGACTTCTGTGGTATAAGTGTTCTCCAGTTTGTGAGTCACCCACCCAGCAGTTATGGGATTTGATTTTATTGTGATTGCGCTCCTCCTACCATCTCATTGTGGTTTCTCCTTTGTCTTTGGATGTGGAGTATCTTTTTTGGTGAGTTCCAGTGTCTTCCTGTCAGTGATTGTTCAGCAGTTAGCTGTGATTCCAGTGCTCTCACAAGAGGGAGCGAGCGCGCATCCCTGTACTCCACCATCTTGAACCAAATCCCTCACCTGTACTTTAGATCTTTTCTCCTTCTACCTTTCCAAGTACCTGGCAATAGCAATTTTCTTTTCTCTTCTTATCATTACTATATTTATTAAGCTCTTTTCTATGTGTACTTGTTTTTCAAAGGAAAAAAATTCCACTCCCTTAACCCTACCTTCTCCAATCATTGCTTTTTCTGTTCCCTTTCATAGCCAAGCCTGTTGAATGATCTGTAACACTTCTTATATGTTTTAGTAATATTTCAGTCATTGCTCAGTCTATTTCAGGCACTACCACTTCACTGAAACCACCTTAGCTAGAGACACTGGAGACCTCCTCATTGCTAAACCCAGAGGTTACTTCTCAGTCCTATTCCTTCTTCTTTTTTTTTTTTCATTGAAGTATAGCTGATTTACAATGTTGTGTTAGTTTCTGGTGTACAGCACAGTGGTCCATATATATATATATATATATATTTTTTTTCCCATTAAGGTTTATTACAGAATATTGAATATAGTTCCCTGCGCTATGCAATAGGACCTGGTTGTTATCTATTTTATGTATAGTAGTTTGTATCTGCTAATCCCAAACTCCTGATTTATCCCTGCCCCCTCTTTCCCCTTTGGTAACCATAAGTTTGTTTTCTACATCTGTGAGTCTGTTTCTGTTTTGTAAATAATTTCATTTGTATCATATTTTAGATTCCACATATAAGTGATATCATGATATTTATCTTTCTCTTTCTGACTTACTTCACTTAGTATGATAATCTCTAGGTCCATCCCTCTTGCTGCAAATGGCATTATTTCATTGTTTGTTATAGCTGAATAGTATTCAATAGTATATCTATACTACATCTTCTTTATCCATTCATCTGTCGATGGACATTTAGGTTGCTTCCATGTCTTGTCTATTGTAAATAGTGCTGCTGTGAACATTGGGGTGCATCTTTTTGAATTGAGAGTTTTCTCTGGACATATGCCCAGGAGTGGGATTGCTGGATCATATGGCAACTCTATTTTTAGTTTTTTAAGGAACCTCCATACTGTTTTCGATAGTGGCTGTACCAATTTACATTCCCACCAATAGTGTAGGAGAGTCCCCTTTTCTCCACACCCTCTCCACCATTTATTATTTGTAGGCTTTTTAATGATGGCCATTCTGACCAGTGTGAGGTATTACCTCATTGTATTTTTGATGCACATTTCTCTAATAATTAGCAAAGTTGAGCATCTTTTCATGTGCCTATTGGCCATCTGTATGTCTTTGGAGAAATGTCTATGTAGGTCTTCTGCCCATTTTTCGATTGGGTTGTTTGGTTTTTTGTTGTTATATGAGCTGTTTGTATATTTTGGAAATTAAGCCCTTGTCAGGCACATTGTTTGCAAATATTTTCTCCCATTCTGTAGGTTGTCTTTTCATTTTGTTTATGGTTTCCTTTGCTGTGCAAAAGCTTGTAAGTTTGATTAGGTCCCATTTGTTTATTTTTGCTTTTATTTCTGTTGCCTTGGGAGACTGGCCTAAGAAAATGCTGGTACGATTTATGTCAGAGAATGTTTTGCCTATGTTCTGTTCTAGGAGTCTTATGGTCTCATGTCTTATATTTAAGTCTTTAAGCCATTTTGAATTTATTTTTGTGTATGGTGTGAGGAAGTGTTCTAACTTCATTGGTTTACATGGGGCTATCCAGCTTTCCCAGCACTGCTTGCTGAAGAGACTGTCTTTTCTCCATTGTATAGTCTTGCCTCCTTTGTTGAAGATTAATTGACTGTAGGTATGTGGGTTTATTTCTGAGCTCTCTATTCTATTCCATTGAATCATGTGTCTGTTTTTGTGCCAGTACCATGCTGTTTTGATTACTATAGTTTTATAGTATTGTCTGAAGTCTGGGAGGGTTGTGCCTCCAGCTTTGTTCTTTTTCCTCAGGATTGCTTTGGCAATTCTGGGTCTTTTATGGTTCCATATAAATTTTAGGATTATTTGTTCTCATTCTGTGAAAAATGTCATGGGTAATTTGATAGGGATCGCATTAAATCTGTAGATTACTTTGAGTAATATGACCATTTTAACAATATTAATTCTTCCAATTCAAGAACATGGGTTATCTTTCCATTTCTTTGAATCATCTTTAATTTCCTTTATCAATGTTTTATAGTTCTCAGCATATAGGTCTTTCACCTCCTTGGTCAGGTTTATTCCTAAGTTTTGTTTTTGTTTGTTTGTTTGTTTGTTTTTATGTAATTTTAAAAGGGATTGCTTTTTACTTTCTTTTTCTGATATTTCATTGTTAGTGTAAAGAAATGCAACAGATTTCTGTATGTTGATCTTGTATCCTGCTACCTTCTCAGGCCTCTTCCTTCTTGATCTCAGCAGCAACTGAGGTAGTTAATCACTCTTTCCTTGAAGTACTCCCTTTCTTTGGATTCTGTTATAATATTCTGTTCTGGTTTTCCTTCTACCCCTCTGCTCATGTTTTTTTAGACTCCTTTGGCTCTACTTAAAATACTAACATCATATTCCCTCTTCTAGTGCTGTATACTCTTCCCTGGGAGGTCTCAGTCCCTGCCATAACTAGAATGACCAGGAAAAACCTCATCTTATAAAAGTAATCAGGGGCTTCCCTGGTGGCGCAGTGGTTGAGAGTCTGCCTGCTAGTGCAGGGGACACGGGTTCGAGCCCTGGTCTGGGAGGATCCCACATGCCCCGGAGCGGCTGGGCCCGTGAGCCACAACTACTGAGCCTGCGCGTCTGGAGCCTGGGCTCCGCAACAAGAGAGGCCGCGACAGTGAGAGGCCCGCGCACCGCAATGAAGAGTGGCCCCCGCTTGCCACAACTAGAGAAAGCCCTAGTGCAGAAACGAAGACCCAACATAGCTATCAATCAATAAATAAATCTTAAAAAAAAAAAAAAGTAATCAGTAATCTCTAGGCATTGCTACATATGTAGGGTACACAGAGAAATGAGGAGATCATATTCAACTTCCTATTCAACATTTTCTCTTGAATATCTTACACACACCTCAAAATCAGTATGTCTAGAGCTAAACTCACAGTCTACCCTTATCTCCAGGTTCTACCCCATTCCTCTAAATCTGTCCCTCTTCCTCTCATCCCTGGGTTATTCAACCTACCAAGTGACACATGCCGGAGACCTGAGTGATGTACTTTTCTCTCACACTCCACACACCCATTAATCATTAAATGCTGAAAGTTTTCAACCTTTTAAATATGTATTGAAAAACTCTGTCTACATCTCTCCATTATTGCTGCCACAACCCTAATTCAAACCGTAATCAACAACTGTCACTGAAATTATTATAACAGCTTCTTAAGTTGTCTCCAATGTTCCCTTGCTTCAGTCCTTTTTCATACTGTAGCCTGAGTGAACTTTATGATATGAAAATCTGATCATGATCCTTGCTTAGGACATTTTTGTGCTCTCTATTGATCTTAACATAAGGTGCAAGCTCCTTAACTTGGGCTCTAAGGCCTTTAGTGATTTGCTTCTGCTGATTCACCTTAGCCTTATCTCTTCTCATCTTCTCACCTCCTTCCTCAAGCTTTGTGTTTATCACCCTAAGCTTTTAATTCCATCAAAGTACCATTTTCTCACCTCTCTATGGGACTTTTCTTAAGTTCTTTCTTGCTGCATCTTTTTTCTTCTCTTTTCCTAACCCCTAATCATCTTTTAGGTCTCCACTTAAATATCTCTTCCAGAAAGTCATCCTTAACTGTTGCTTTCCTTTTCCTCATGCCCAATTAGTAGTATTCCTCTTATATAAATACTTCTGTAGTATTCTTTATTTACCTTCTCATGACACTTATACTTTATTGAAAAACCCTGATCACATATTTTATTCAGTAGACTGACTAAGCTCTGTGATCATGGGAACCATATAGGGATACAGTGAATGAATGAATGAATGAATAAATGAATGATATGAAAGCCTGGCTAAAAACAATTTATAGTGGTTAGGAATATGTAATCATGGAGTATTTTGAGCAATGAAGAGATACTATGAAGGAGGCACTACAGGAATAATGTAAAAAACTTGAAGTGATAAAAATACTCATTGCCCTAATCTAAACATGAGGTGATGTTTGTTACTGTGCTTTTAAGACTTGAATCGTAAATTTACTATCAAATTTTGATAGGATAACAACACAAACTAACTTTTCTATTTCTACACTTCATTATTTATATTAGATTCTAAATGTTTAACTAGCTTTGCTTAGACTGCTGTGATTTGAAATATCATTTCCCTATATTTTCCCTCTTTTAACAGAACCCTCACAAGAGTGGTGATTTCTACTTCTGTGCCATATAATGTGTAGGAAATGAGGGAGAGACAGGAGGTAGTATGATCCCACAATTTTTGGCCAGAGAAAGTTTGGAGTTAGTACCATTAGGTGAAGTCAGGAAAGGAGGAGAATGAGCAGATATTGAGGTAGAGTAATGAATTCAGTTTAAACACAATGAATTTGCTGTTCCAAGTAATTCTACCTAGTAGACAGTTGGATATTTGGGTATTAAATTTAGACTAGAGAAAAATATCTGGGATTCCTCAATGTTATTTAACTAATGTTTTATTCAATGTATGTTTTAGTTAAAGTCATAGGCATGTATTAGAATGTCCAAGTTTATAGACCCTTGTGGATCCAGAGATGGAATTTTAGGGGGTCTCTTAATTCCCTCAAATGACATGCAAATTTGTGTAGGACTGTGTATATTTTTAGACCAGCATATAAAACTTATATCAGCTTCTTAGAGTGGCCTTAGACTCCAAAAAAGACTCAGTACAACTAGAGTAAAAAGAAAAACAGGTCAAAATCTAAAGCCTAGGCACATCAGTGTTTAAGGCATAGATAATGGAAAATAAGCCCAGGAAAGAGGTTAAGACCATAGCTTCTGGAATCAGACTTCCTAGATTCAAATAATGGCTCTGCTATTTACTAGCTGTATCACCATAGGCAAGCTGCTTACATTCTCTGTAGTTTCCTTACCTATAAGACAGAGATTAATAACATTTGTAAGGTTATTATAAGGATTAAATGAGCTAATGCTTGAGGTGTGTGTTGCACCATGTTTAGCATATAGTTAATGGTCAATAAATCACTTCTTTGCTGTTTTTAATGTAATCTTGACTGTACTGGCCAGCCCCGCCAAACATGAGATTCTGCCTCTTTGAAGGGTTTTTCAGTGACAGATGGGGCCAGAATGAAGCAGAGCATCACCCCCAAAACCATGCTTACCACCTACATGGAAATCATCATAACTTCATAGGCTACAAGCAGCTGGCTTGAATAGACCAGATCAGAGTGAGGATAGGGCCATCTCTCTCTACCTAAAGCAGACAGACAATTGTGTAAGTTGATCTCTGCCACTTTTCTTTTTCCCTGCTCTCCCAGTAACAGAACGAGGACTTGGAGTAAGAAGTATTTTAGAACTTTCCTTTCTTGTAGAACCCCTCTGCACCACTGAGACCTTCAAGGTACAAGCCTTAGTTTGCACTGAAGGAGAGAGAAAGCTTTGCATTGAACGTTAAAGTTTTAAACTTAACTATTTCAAATTTTAATAACTGAAACTGGTGAGAAGATCATGGAATCCACTCTGGATGTCTTTAAGAGATGAGAAAAGGAAGTTTTGACATAGCATATTTGAAAGCAGTGACTAGAAAATAAACAAATAAAATTGTTTCATATTTGTATACCAAAGAGTTGAGAGCTCTATATAAACTGCTTACATATATAAAGAATGGCTAAAGAAACAGGAAAAATGGTAACAAGGAGTATCTTAAAAATGGGGGATTGAGAGGGTAGTTCCAAAAAGAAAATTGTCCATAGCAATAGCTACAATAGACAAAAAAGATAAAGATTTAAAAGTGTCCCAGAAATTAGACAATTAGAAAGTCATTGGCGACTTTGAGACCAGTCTCAGTGGAATCATAAGGGCAGCTCACTTGGACTTTGATATTAAAGAAAAATTGATGTTCCTGTTGTTTCTATCCATTAGGCTTCATTCTACCCCTTGGGGGCATTAATGAACAAGTGTAATTCCATTTCCACATGACAGCCCATCAAATATTTGAAGCCAGCTATCTTGCATCCCTTGGGTCTCTTTTTCTTCAAGGAAAATATTCATTTCTCATGCTTTCAAGTCCCTTCACCATTCTGGTCACTCCATTCAGAAGATGCTTTAGTTTGTGTAAATCCCCAAATGAAATATATTGTTGTCAGTCTGGTCGAGTACCATAGAATAGAATAGGACAATCATCTCTCTCAACCTAGGAATTAGACTATTAATTCAGGCCAAAACTACATTTGCTTTTTGGCAGTTCTGTCACATGATTATCATTTTTGCATGCCCAGTGTTATGAGGATTCATTAAATAGATTAATTAAATGCTTATTGTACAACTCAAAATTTTTTCACAGAATTAGTGATTTTCAGCTTGAAGAGCTTGAATTATTTTTTACTTTTTTTGCTAATCCCTCAATAGGTGATCTTCCTCCCATTAGTTTTTGCTGCCCCATAGGAATCTTTGAAAAAGCAGGGTTGATAAGTATTATAGCATGTGCGTGTGTGTGTGTGTGTCTATGATAGGACGTGTTTTCAGCCAAACTACAGTAGATCTGACTGATTTACAAGACAAGATAGATTTTTGTTTGTTGTTTTTCCCTTAATTAATTCTACAAATATTTACTGTGTACTGTGTGCCCAGTACTAGCGATATAACAGTAAGATGCATTCTCTGCCATGAGGAAATTTTAGCTTAGTGGGGAAATTTCAACAATGTGTATTAAATGCTAGTATAGTAGTTAACAGGATGCTCCAGGGCACTCTGATCATCTCACCCAGGCTTGAGGAAAGCTTCTCCAAAGATGGGGTTACCTAATCTGGGTCTGGGAGGATTTGAGGGAATTAGCTAGCCAAAGAGGTGAAGTAATCTATGCAAAGGTCCTGAGTTAAGATGCAGTATGACTACTACAGATAGTAATTTAAGATATGAGTGTAGATAAGATCAGTAGGGATTGTATGTATGTTAAAAAAAAAAAAGTCAAAACCCTTACTCATTTAAGAAGCTCCTGTGCAGCAACGAAGACCCAACACAGCCAAAAATAATAAATAAATAAATTTATTTAAAAAAGAAGTAGGTAAGAAAAGGGGAACTTTGCCATTTAGTTTAGTTGTTTTACCTCTTCATTAATGAGAAATCACTCAATATTTTTTGTTATCTACAAGTGAATATCCATAGTTTATGCAGTACTTATCTGTATATTTTATTCCCTTACTGAGTATTATAATACGTATCCTCAATTTTACAAATAATTATTTTTATTTTTCTAGTTAAATAGTTTAGGTTTACTTTTTTCTTTACTGAAAAGTTGTTAAATGACAATCATGTACATTTTAAAGGGAAAACAATAATCATGTACATTATTACAACAAGTATTTTTATTTTTGCACATTAAACCCTCCTCTTTGGCCACAACCGTGCAGAGCCTGTAGACCATGCTAAAGGATTTAGTTCTTTCTGCAAGGAGCAATGAGAAAACACTGAAAGGTTTTAAGTAGGGAAGTGACATGATCAGGTTTGTATTTTGAAAAGCTCACTGCTAAATTGAAGGAGGATTTGAGTGGATGCAAAGAAGTAAGAGGAAATTGCAATCATCTAGGAAAGAGTTGTTGGTAGCAAAGCTAGGGGAGAGACATTGTCGTGGAGCGAAGTGAACAATTCCAAAAATACTTTGAAAATAAATTTAACAGGATTTTAGGCATGGGAGAAGGGTGTATTGGTGAGGGGAGGAGGGAAGAGGTATTAAGAATAAATCCTGATTTTCTAAAGACAGAAGGAGGACCACATTTGATGGAAGAAAATAATGAGTTTCTGAGTTCTGCCTTGGACATGTGGGAGTTGAGGCACTTTGGTGCTTCTGTATTTAATAGTAACAAAAGCCTGAAAGTGGCATGAAAAGTCCATAGTGGGGGAATGACTAAGTATTATAAATTATGGTACATAAATTTACTGGAGTATTATGCACTCTTAAACATCATAGTTACAAGACTGTGACTCATGTGACATTAAGAGAAAAAAGTTGGATACAAAATTCAGTAATAATTGTAACCATCCTACTGTATAGCACAGGGAACTATATTCAATATCCTGTGATAAACCATAATGGAAAAGAATTTTAAAAAGAATGTATATATGTATAACTGAATCACTTTGCTATACAGCAGAAATTAATACAACATTGTAAATCAGCTATACTTCAATAAAATACTAAATTGGAAGGAAATCCAAAAAAGAGGGGATATATGTATAGCTGATTCACTTTGCTGTACAGTAGAACCTAACACAACATTGTAAAGCAGCTATACTCCAATAAAAATTAATTGAAAAAAATATATATATATATAAAAACAGAAAAAAATGGATGAGGTACTCACATGGAAAATAATAATAGTAATTGTAACCATATGAGAAAATATCTACAGAAAAAGTGCTAAAAGGAAATACAACAAATTTTAGCAATAATTCTATGAGTGTGATGGATGGCGGGTGAATTTCTAAAAATTAAAATTTTCCATGTTGTAAAAATATCAACCTCAGAAGTTAAAATTTTTACTATCAGATTTGTTTCTTACATCATTGATTTATAATGACCTTGGTTTATATGGTTGCTTTTGTAAACTGATTTAATAGTAATTATTTAAGATAAAATCAATTCTTTTTTTAAACATGACTTTCTATTTCTAAAGTTTAACAGAGACAAATTCTTAGTTATATAAAATGAGTATTTTTTCCAGTGACATGTAATGATCCATAGGCAGTGCTGGTCATCTCATCCACTTGTCTCTGCTGGCTTTTCCACCTGTTGACTGTAAACAATGCAGAGGTGTTGAAAGCATTTTTCTTTTCCTTTGCACACAAAAACTTACATAAAATGCTCCTAAATCCTAATCAAGCCCATTTTGTGTCTTTTAGACTTATAGATTTTAACTTTGTGGTAGATAGTATTAAAGAACTGGCTATGTTCTTTAATATATAAACTTAATCTTCATGTAAATCTACTATACTTTTGATCGTGGATTTGCTCTAATATTCTGTGCTGAAAAGGTTTACATACAAGCTACCACATGGTATTTTAGTTATGCCATAGGAAATTGTTTTCATAAACCACCTTTACTGAATTATAATTTACATACAATAAAATAGACCCATTTTAAGTATATATTTTAGTGAGTTTTTACAAATGTATATACTCATGTAATCACCACAACAATTAAGATATAAAACATTTCCATCATCACCCCCAAACATCCTCATGCCCAAAATGTTTCCTGGCCCCCAAGCACCTAACATCTTTCTATCACTAGAGTTTAGTTCTGCTTTCTTTAGAATACCACATGAAGGCAATCTTACCATGCACACTTTTTGTGTCTGGCTTTTTTCACTTAGCTTAGTGTTTTTGAGATTCATCTATGTCGTTGCCTATATATCAGTAGTCCGTTTATTTTGTTGTTGAGTATTATTTCATTTGTGAATGTACCATTTATTTTTCCATTCACTGGTTGATGGACATTTAAGTTATTTCCAGATTTTTGTCTGTTACAAAAAAAAAAACTGTCCAAGATATATGTATTGCAAGTATTTTCTCTCTGTAGCTTGCCTTTTCATCTTCTTATTGGTGTCTTTTCAAAAGAAAATATTTAAAATTTTTATGCACTTCAAGTTATCCATTTTTTTTCTATTGTGGCACATGCTTTCCTGTCTTATTTAAGGAATATTTGTCTACTCCAAGGTTGCAAAAATTTTCCCTGTTTTTTCTAATAGTTTTATTGTTTCACCTTCTATATTTAGTTTTGTGATTCATTTCAGCATAATATTTGAGAAGTAGTATGAGATAAGATGGAAATTTTCTTGTTTGCTTGTTTGTTTTTGCTTTTTTTTTTCCAATTGAAGTATAGTTGATTTTCAATGTCGTGTTAGTTTCAATTGTACAGCAAAGTGATTCAGATATATATATGTATACATACTTTTTCAGATTCTTTTCCATTATAGGTTATTACAAGATACTGAATATAGTTTCTTGTGCTATACAGTAGGTCCTTGTTGTTTATCTATTTTATATATAGTAGTGTGTATCTGTTAATCCCAAACTCCTAATTTATCCCTCTTCCCCCCGCTGCAAATTTTTTTTTGTTTTTTGATTGAGTGTAGTATGAGGTAGGATTGAGGTTTTTGTTGTTTTTTGCATATGGGTATCCAGTTATTCCAGGACCATTTGTTGAAAAAGAATTATTTCTCCACCTTTGTCAAGAATCAGTTATGTGGGTTTATTTCTGGTCTCTCTATTCTTTTACATTGATCTATATTTATAGCCTTTGGTCAAATCTATATTGCCTGGATTGTTGCAGCTTTATAATAAGTCTTAAAATCAGATGGTACGTCCTCCAACTGTGTTCTTTTTCAAATTCATTTGGTTACCTAGGACCTTTGGATTTCTATGTAAATTTAAAATTAGCTTGTCATTTTCTCAAAGCTTACTGGGGCTTACATTGACATTCCATTAAATGTATAGGTTAATTTGGAAAGATTTGAGTCTTCCATCCCATGACCATGATATATCACTCCATTTATTTAGGTTTTTTTAAACTTACTCTCAGAATGTTTTATACTTTTCAATTCGGAGCTGGTTCATGCACATATTTTGTTAAATTTATTCAAAATATTTCATGTTTTTGGAATCAGTTAAAATGGAAGTTATAAAATTGTAGTTTCTAATGTTTGTTACTAGTTTGTAGAGGTACAGTGATTTTTATGTATTGACTTTACATGCTACAACTCTGATAGCCTTGGCTTGTTAGTCCTACTAGCTTTTTGGTAGATTGCTTAAGATTTCCTACATATGTGATAATGTTTGCAAATAAAGACTGTTTTACATCATCTTTTCCAATCTGTATGCCTTTCATTTCTTTTTCATGGTTTATTATATGCTTCAGACCTTCTGAGCAATATTGATTACAACTGGTGAGAGTGGATATACTTTCTTTGTTCCTAATATCAGGAAGAAAGCATTCCATCTTATCATTCTGTTACCTGTAAGTTTATTATAGATACCATTTATCAGGTTACAGAGGTTTCATTTTATTCCTAATTTGCCAAGAGTTTGTATTATGAATTATTGTTGAATTTTGTCAAATTTTTTTTGTGTCTATTGAAATGATCATATGGTTTTACTTTTTTAATATGTCATTATGGTACAGTGATTTTTAAAATAAAAAAACCAACTTGGCATTTCTGTGATAAACCCCACTTAATCATAGTATATCATATTTTTCTTTCTTATATACTAATGAGTTTTGGTTGGATATTTTAGAAATTATTTTCATAAATGTTCATGAGGCATATTAGTCTGTAGCTTTCTTTTCCTGTGATGTCTTGGCCTAGTTTTGGTATCAGAGTAATTATGGCATTATAAAATGAGTTCTGAAATATTTCTTTCCAATTTTTCCTTTTTTCTGAAAGATTACTTGTAAGATTGGTATAATTTCATCCTTAAATGGGCTATTTTTTCTTTCAGTTTTATTGAGATATAATTGACATACAGCACTGTATAAGTTTAAGGTGTACAGCACAATCATTAGACTTAATACATCATGAAATGATTGGCACAATAAGTTTAGTGGACATTCATGATCTCGTGTAGATACAAAATTAAAGTAATAGAAAAAATTTTTTTTCCTTGTGATGAGAACTCGTAGGATTTACTCTCTTAACAATTTTCATATATAACATACAGCAGTGTTGATTTTATTTATCATGTTGTAAATTACATCCCCAGTACTTATTTATCTTATAACTAGAAGTTTGAAGCTTTTGACTGCCTTCATCCAATTCCCCCTACCCCTACTCTCCACCTCTGGTAACTACAAATCTAACACTAAGTGTTTAATTCTTGTGACATGAAAGTAATGAGGTGTGAGTTTACAACTGGTTGGTAGAGAATATGGCCATTTTAGAGGTGCAGTACCTGAGAAAATCTTAGTAAAGAAAAAACCAAATCTCTGATTTTTTAATATAATCAGACATTACCTTCTAAATTTTATGGATATCAGAGGTGGTGTAGTAGATGGAGAATGATTTTGGAATCAGAAAGACTCTATTAAAAGTACCTACTTCCCATTGACTGTCTAGATAAGTATTTTAGCCTATCTAACTGTACCTTAGGAAGACATAGTTATTGCCCCACCTCATAGACTTGTTTTAAGGAGAAAAGAATATAAAAACATCCTACCATAAATATCCTAGTATGTGGTAGGATTCTGACTATAATTTTTTTCTTTCTTACAGAAGAGGACAAATATAATATTTATTCTCCTTTGCTCTTCAAGTATTTCCTGGCAGAAGGAATTGTCACTGGACATACTTTGTTAGTTGCATCTGCAAAAGAAGACCCTGCCGACATTTTACAGGTATAGAGTATACTAATTCAATATTGCATTTTGAATATTTCACAAAAAAATATTGTTTATATATATGTAAATAAGATATGTATTTGTATATGTACAAACTATATTTAAATACATTAATGGGACCACACATGTATTTTTTTCTCTTAAAGAGAAGTATCAAATTTATTTGAACATATAATCTCATTTTAAAATTAGTTCTTGGACAGTTTTTTTAACTTAAAATTTATGTCACAGTGAGGAAATATTAATAAGCTATTTAAAACTGACAGTAAACAAAATTACTATTAAGTAATGATTTGAGCACTTTATAAACTATTAAAAAATCTAGGTAAAGAAAAACAACTGCAGAATATTGTCAGATATTATATTACCAGTATTCCAAAGGTGTAAGTCAGAAGAAAGATAGAGAAATTAGAAGTACTCATTTATTAAAATTAATTTGCTTTGAGAATGCCAGAAAGTATTCCCTTCCAAGAAATAAGCAATAATACTAAAATATGTGCTTGAAATAGTATATCTTTTTTATGCCAAAGCATACTTTTCACCTCAGAGAAGACAATTCTGACTTTTAGAATTCTTAATTTCTTTGTACAGAACAGGAACTCACTTTTAAGCCATTATTTGATTAGATTCATAATCTAAAGTCATTTTCTCTCAGAGGATGTTTTCATTTCACTGTATAGTTTGCAAAATGACAAATGACTAAGTCACTTATAAAAAATTTGTAGAATAATAAATACTAATTTACAATAACTATCAACAGACACCAACAAATTTCTATACCCACACATAAAAATTACTATAATACTGAGGTCAAAACTAACATGATTCTTTCATATGGGTCAGACTTTGTTTATTAAATTTAGAAAAGTCCAAAAAGAAAACCTTTGTATAATTTTCCAAATGATTTCCTTCTGGTTGAAGAGCCTGTTTTCCTTTATTCTTATTTCTGCTATTAATATTTTGTAATATTTTCTTGATGTTTTTGTTTTTTCTTTTGTTCCTTTTCCCTGGCCTTAATCATTTTGGTCAGTTTCTGAACAGTACTGTACTTGCTAGAAGCAGTGGAGTAAACGCCAAAATCATTGTTGTAAAGAAGCTATATAGGTTCTTCACAGCCCATTCCACAACATACCGAGCCTTTTTATCAGACATCTTTATAGCCATATAAGAAATGTTCACCAAGCCATAGGCAGGAAGGCCTATATATGCTTTTTTAAATAAAGTGTTTTATTTTTCCTTCTTCCCTCCTCCAACCTAGGTAACTGATGTTAAAGCCTATAGTATACTTCCACATTTTGCCTTAGAGAACTACATTTTTTTATTTGAAAACTAATCCCTGATGCCTTTCTTAGGTACCTTGATCTGTACAAGTTAGTACTAAAAAAAATTCAGTGTACTTTACATGTCCTTCTTTGGATTATGTGAAGGATTTTAAAATTATAAAAGAAATATTATCTTTTCATCAGGGTTTCTTAAAATAGCTAGTCATATATGCAAGTAATTAGATTCTGCAAACCTTTATTCATAGAGCAGTTTTATAATGTAGTAGAAAAATATAAAACTAGAGTCAAAAAACATAGACTCTTATTAAATCTGTCCTTGTGACCACAATAGATTAATAAGGACCAGACTAGTCATCATGCCTGAAACAACTAAAAAACAGGACAAAATATATGAAACAACTGTCTTCAAAACTTTGATCATCACACAATAAAGGACAGTGATTCCTGAGTTATACAAAATAAACAAGGTAAGTCCTATAACTTCCCTAGCTTCCTGCATGCAAAGTGTCCAGGCCGTAGTGCAGGGAGGAGGAACCCAGGATAAGACAATCTTAGGAGACAGAGCTAGGAATGTGGAATTACAACCTTGTTATTGTCTTCATCTGGAGCCAAGTATGGTTTAAGGAGATATGTATGGGTGCCAAGTAAGCCAGGGGTGGACTTGCGATAGTTAATTCTATGTGTCAATTTGACCAAGCCACAGGGTGCCCAGAAATTTGATCAGACATTATTCTGAATGTTTCTGTGAGGGTATTTTTGGATGAAATTAACATTTAAATTGGTAGACTGAGTAAAGCAGATTGCCCTCTCTAATGTGGGTGGGCCTCATCCAGTCAGTTGAAGGCCTAAATAGAACAAAATGGCTAACCCTCCCCCGTACAAGAAAGAATTCTTCCTACTGGACTGCCTTTGAACTTGGACATCAACTTTTTCTTGCCCTCAGATTCAAACTGAAACATCAGCTCTTCCTGAGTCTTGAGTCTGCTATCCTTTGGATTAGAATTACACCATTAGTTTTCCATTTGGACAAAAACTACACCATCCGCTCTCCTGAGTTTCCAGCTAGCTCGCTGTGCATATCTGGGGACTTGTCAGCCTCCATAATCATATGAGCCAATTCCTTACAGCAAATTTTATTAGAGGGAGATGTATGTATATGTGTACATATATTTATGTATATGTGTGTGTGTGTGTATATACACACACACAGACACACATCCTGTTCATAAAATTTCTCTAGAGAACTCTGACTAATACAATTTTACTGAAAATACAAAGATTACATTTAAAACCAAAGAAGGCATTCATTTCACATTTATTTATTAACCTACATTGAACAATTATCACTCACATCCTATATCTTGGCCAGTTTTCCAGGTAGTAAAGTACAGTGATCTTCCCATCTTTTTTGCGCTCATACTTCTAAAAATATTTTTTTTAATTATGTATCCTCTTGTATACTAAGTTATGTAAAAATTTTCGTTATGAGATTATTTAGTTGCAAAGATGTTATTGTAAATATTGCCTTTTTTTGTTGAAGACTTTTACGTCAGTCTTATAAGTGTATCCAACTCAATCTAAATAATAGCAATTTGATGTCAGTACCATTATTTTTAGAAGTATATACATAAGCAAGCTCTTCTTTAACAGCTGGAAATTTTACATCAATCATTTTTTCCTTGAATTCATATTTTCTATTCCACTCACTCCTCATGGAGTTTTGTCAGAATGTAGTACATTTTACGTTCAACATTTTTATTAATAACCTTATGATAGTTTTTCTGTAACTTCATATTTAAATTTATTTTAAACTTTTTGTCTCAAAAGACTTTAAGTGTTAAACACATTTCTTCTTATTTCAGTCGCCATTACAATTATTGTTGCATACAGTGTATCAATAGACATAAAAATGTTCACACTACATTGCTTCATTAGGACATATTGTGTGAATATTGCTAGAATGGGACGGGATTCAGTATCAACTCTATTCATATTTTTCACTTTTGCAGATGTGAGCTGTTCATAGTTAAGTAAATAGAGAGAGTTGTGTTATTGTAATGTCCCTCAAATTATTTTTTCACTTTTTCTGAGTAATACACAAAAAGAAATCACACGGTGTCTATCAACATAAATTACTTTAAATTATTTGTCTAGTCTATTAGGTCCACCTAAAATTTTGCTGAAAACCATGAAAAAAGGATAATTTCCCCAGTCATTAGAACATTCACATTTTCTATACCAAATAGATATTTTAAGTTGTCTTTTTGTTTGGTACTGCAGAGATGTTTACTCCTGGGACAATGAGAAGTAAACCTTTCACTCGTAAAGTGAGAAAGGTTGATTTGAAAGGGGATTGGAAAAGGGGAACTTGCACTTCCATCACTGGCACATTCTCTAGGAGGTCATTTTTCACTAGAGTATTTGTTAAAGTTGAAGATCAAAGAATTGATTTCCTTAAAACTCTCATGATCATGTACCTCTTTCAAAGTCTTCATTTACCCCAGGTTTAAAGACTCCCAGTTTTTGACAGTTAAAAGGGATGGAAACAAGTCATCTTACCTGATCCAGATCAGCTTTTCTAAGTTTAGACTACCATATGCCCAATATGATTCAATCCAAATATTGATGTAGCCCAGTGAACCTGTATTTAGTCATCCCCAATATACACTAATCTATTCTAGTTAGTGTAATGCTAATTATCATTTATTTCACATCAATATGAAAAAAAGTATATTATGTTTAGATTTCAAAAATGTAGGAATAGGGCTTCCCTGGTGGTGCAGTGGTTGAGAGTCTGCCTGCCAATGCAGGGGACACGGGCTCGAGCCCTGGTCTGGGAAGATCCCACGTGCCGCGGAGCAGCTGAGCCCGTGAGCCACAATTACTGAGCCTGCGCGTCTGGAGCCTGGGCTCCGCAACAAGAGAGGCCGCGACAGTGAGAGGCCCGCGCACCGCGATGAAGAGTGGCCCCCACTTGCCGCAACTAGAGAAAGCCCTCACACAGAAACGAAGACCCAACACAGCCATAAATAAATAAATAAATACTTTAAAAAAAAAAAAAAAGTAGAAGTCTATTAATTAAAAAAAAAAAATGTAGGAATAACTTTTAAGTTACTGCTGCTCTTTAAAATATCTAAATAAAGGTTATCTCAGGCAAAAGAATTAAATCAGCATATTGGACTTAAAATTTCTTTTATGAAAATTATTCCTCTGTAATGTCATATTCCATGTAAATGCAGACTGTCTTATTAGAAGAAAAGAAACCATTAGTGATAATTTTCTGTTATGTTAAATAATATTTTAAAGATGATTATTTGAAATAAATTCTCATTGATTGATATATCTCTGGAATTTTTTCTTTATAAGAAGTACTGTTGGTTTCAGTGTTGACAGATATTTTACTTGGCTTTCCCATATTTGAATTTTCACTATTACTAAGATGCAGTTTATAACAACATGCTAATTAATCTCCAGGAACTTAAATTCATCTTATGTTTCAAGGGAAATAAATGTTAAAATGGTATGACCATTTATTTTTAATGTCTTAAAAGTTTCTCTTGCTCTAGCCTAACATAGGTGTTTTTAACTGAAGAATGTATTCTAGTGTCATCAGATCTATTTTACTTTATCTTGTGCACTTAGAATGTATTATCAAAGACATTATAATTACTCCACAAAAACCTAATCGTCTTAAGCATTAGATTTACTTAATATAACATTGCAGATTTGATGCTGCATTTTCAAAGTTATCTCATTCTTCTATTTATAATGAGTAGCCTAGAACAAGTTGTTTAAAATTTTTTTTTTTTAAGATGCTAGCTATGAGTTTTTCTTTTCTTTTCTTTTCTTTTTAATTAATTAATTAATTAATTTATTTTTGGCTGTGTTGGGTCTTCGTTTCTGTGCGAGGGCTCTCTCCAGTTGCGGCAAGCGGGGGCCACTCCTCATCGCGGTGCGCGGGCCTCTCACTATCGTGGCCTCTCGTTGTGGAGCACAGGCTCCAGATGTGCAAGCTCAGTAGTTGTGGCTCATGGGCCTAGTTGCTCCGCGGCATGTGGGATCTTCCCAGACCAGGGCTCGAACCCGTGTCCCCTGCATTAGCAGGCAGACTCTCAACCACTGCGCCACCAGGGAAGCCCGAACAAGTTGTTTTTATTTGAATAGCAAGTTTGCTTTACATGACAATTGAATATTTATCAATAACGTACTCAGTGAAGTTAAATATTAAATTAATTATAAATTTGAGTGTGTGATCCTCAGGAAAAATTTATCTTCTTTGATTTTAATGCCATTATTTGCTTTTAACTAAAATCACTTGTATAGATGAGTAATGAAATTGTTAAAGGCTGTATATGCTAAATAACATGCACACATAACATTTCCCTATATTAAAAAACTTATTTAGTGATTCATTTTTAAGCTATTTTAATTTTGATTATGTTCTTGTATTTCATGCACCTCTGCTCTGAAGATATATCTAGTTTTTGAGTTAATAGAATCTTCACTCATCAGTAATGTTTCTTTTCTTTTTTTAAAAAATAATTTTAAAAATGTTCATTTGATGGGGAAATACTGCTTTGTTGCACGTTTCTTCATTTACAGCAAAGCAGAATATTTTCCCCTATGGTTGTTAGCCTTCTGCATTTCTTTCTTGTTTTTCATAGTAGGTTTTTGTCTCTGTCCATTTTTTTTCTCATTGCTCTGTATGAGCTCTTTACACATTATAGTTAATGTCCCTGGATTATATACAAGGATCTTTGTTTTGCACATTCTCAGGATCTAAGTCCCTGAAGTTACAAGGTTGCATTGGAAAACCAAATTTGCCAAAACATAAAAATAGCCCTCCTATAAATTTTGGGCTGCCCTCCTAAAAATTTTGCCCCTCTGCCCACATCCCTCACATGTAACACTAGTGTATTTTTTCACCCTTCATCATTAGATTTGTGGGTTGATCTGTTCCTGTTAGCCATATGTTAAATATTCTTGAGTATAATGCAAAACAATTTCAAAATTTGCCAAAGATGCAAAATTTCCTGAGATTGATCAAAGTGACTGTGGAGAATTGTTTGAATCCCATGCAAGGCTACTGGCTAATGAGAATGTAGAAGGATTCAACCAGTTAAGAAAGCAATGTTTCTTAAATTCTTAATCTTATCATCTTGTATTCCTTACATGTTTAATATGTAACAGTAAAGCAATATTTGACTTAAAAGAATAATATGCCATTCTCATTTTTCTAAAAGGAAGTACAAAAAGTATTGTTTTTAATATATACAATATGTTTAATGTTTAGTGTTCACACATTTAAAACAGACTGGATGAGAAAATTATGGCTGATAAAAATTTCAGTTATGTATATTCTTCATAATACCAGTACACAGACAAAGTTTTTAACATCTCTGAGAAAAATGAACAAAATACTTTTGAAGTTTAAAGTGAGATGTTGAATACTAATATAGAGAAGTAGAATTTCTGCACCTATAAGAGTAGGTATAGATATTATGTATTTTCTACATAATGTTCAGTTGGGATTTCAGTGTGCCCAGCTCAGAGTTATACTGAAAACTTATTTGTATCAAACAGCCCAAAAATGAGTGACCAAAACCCAAGGCATTAACAGTGTTTAGAGATACAATGCTATAATTGCTTAGTTTTAATTTTATGATGTACGATTGGAGATTTCTGGAACCTATAACCAAGGCAAATATTGCTGGTATAAGAAAAGGGAAAAGACAATCTTACAGACCATAATTATCTTAAAACTGTGTATAACTAAAAGACAAGTAAAGGATAAGAAGCCCATCAGCTGCCTAAAATATATTATATAACCACCCAGCAATTTATCCATCATCCTTTGAAAACATTCATCCCTATTATAGTCAGAGCTTCAGGAAGTCAGCATTAAGATGTAACGCTGAAAAGTTACACCCCTTAGAAAACCCTATAGAACAATATACATGATGTTGTTAAAGCTTTTAAAAAAACATATGGTAAGTATTTTTCAGTTAACTTTTTTATCTAAAAGAATTTTCTTGATCATCTCAAATATAGTGATGGGTATTCTCTATGAAAACTTTCTATGGAATGTTTTCTAATATAGCAAAATTACATTTTTATGTTAAAATATTTAAACATTTATCAGTAGATCAGCTGATTTTTTTATGAAATAAAAAATTATATACACACATGCACACCCAAACATTTCTTAAGAACTTGAAAATGCCAAGATTTCTCTATTATTTATATCCTTTTCATAATTTTTGACAATATGATGGTATGTGTTAATACATATAGAATTAAAGAAAGTAAAATTTCAGAAGTAAATTTAAATGCTGTTTCATAATATGCTAAAGTCAGTTTCAAAAACTTAATTTGAATATTTTTTAGTGATGACATGCCAGGTAGGTAATATTCATTCAGGAAGAGATATCTAATATCTAGAGCAAAGGGTTAATTCTTGACTTGTTGCATTAACTTTTTGACTTATCTGTTATATACACTATGCAGTGTCTAACATCAGCCACAGTTAGAACAAAGTAGGAGGTTAGAATGCTTTTAAGGAGCTTCAAAGTTGTATTTTTTAGTGTGTACCCAGGATAGGTACCTGGTTACCAGCAGGGGTGTCCCAACTACCTTGATGTTTATTAAAGGCTTACAGCATATAATATTTTTTAACATCAAACATATTGGTAAATAAATAGTTCAAATTTAAAATCAATTACGGTAGAATTTCCCATATTTACTATTGAGAAAATCTTTCGTATTGAAAATGAATTACTTTACAGTAATCTATGTCATGGAATGAGTTTCAATTCATTGAAAATAAACCATATGATATTTGATGAATTAATATAGTAATAAGATACTTGGTAACAAAGTAATGAAGTATGAATATTTAGTATAACATCTTCAGAATTCTTTTTCACAGACTTTAAATCCATAAGTAAAAGTTAAAAGTGTATCTTAATAATTTGAAAGCATTATTTTAAATCCCAAAATATCAGCCTTTTACCCAAATATTGAACTCATTTGTTAAGATCTTATTCACTGTACCTTGTATCTTTTCCTTTATTTGATTCCTTGGTTTTAATTGAGATCAGAGATATTGATTTAGAGTTAGATAAAGCAGTATTATTTGCTAACAATGTAAAGTTTGAGTTACTGTTAAAAAGGTTTCTTTTCCTTCTGCCAGTTTGGTGTCAAGATTAAGTCTGTTTGCCATCCATCTGTTATTTTCTTGATCATGGAACAAGAATTAGAAATCTAGTGAGTGGTCAGTTTGCTCTTAGTACACTGTAGTACAGTCTGGTCTTTCTGAGTACATAGAATACAAAAATGTCTCAGATCCAGCCCATGTTTTTTTTTCAGTGACAAAAATTGAAACAGCTATAAAAATGAAGTTAAAGAAACATCCCTTAGTTGGCCAAATATATCATTGAACATTTTTAAAATTATGTTCATCTCCAAAGTTGTAGTTTTATGATTCAGAACAAAAGTAATACAACACGTTATAAATAATTAAAAATTATTTTCTGGCCCTTCTATATTCCACTTTGCAAGCTTTATGCATACTCAACACCTTATACATTACACATTTTCCCACACATTTTTACTTTTTCTAGCCTATATAATATTTAATGTACATCCTATCAAAACTATTTTATCACTGTGTATCTTTTGTCCATAATATAAATACAAATATTAAAAGGTCTTTGAAGACAGAGCTATAATCAGAATATGTTCCCTTCACTTCTTTGTGAACATTTTATTTGTTCAGAAAATTATCAGGCTATCTATAAGCTTTTCAGTGCTAGTTGAGCCAGAAATTTGCTGTTTGACCCTAGGGTTCCCCTCTTTTTTTCCCTCCCCAGCTACTTGTGAGAGCTTATTTAAAATTCTGAGTTCTCCCCTGGCAGCCACAGTTAGAGTTTCTTTGGCAAATTAAAAAGACTAAGAAAAAACATGCAAAAGCTCAGTACTGTTTCCAGTGACCTACATTTGTAGCCAGCTTTTAAAAGATGGTATGTGCCTTATTTTCCAACAAGGAAATGAAAGATAAGATAAAAATATAAAGGAAAATAAACCCACCTCTCTGTCACTACCTAATGAGAAATTTTTGATATAACACTAAAATAAACACACGTTTGGCATTGATGTTTGTGCATCAGTCAACAAAAGAAAGGAATTTTGCATGCAGAAAAGTGGCCTAAGTTATATAGCAAAATGCCACACTGTGTAACAGGATATTTATCCTTAAGAAGATGAAATATACTTCGAATCTGGGCTTAGATTTTAATTTCTGTGTTGCTGCTTAACTAGCTACAGGACCTTGCACAAGTCCCTTAACCTTTCATATTAAGATAGGGATGATATCCTGCCTACCTTATTCCAGAGTTCCAAATTAAAAATGAAATATCTGGGGTTTTGCTTTCTAAATCTTAAGACACCTATTCCATCCCTCACATTTACTTTAAAAATTTTATTTTGAACCCATAAAAAAATGAATGGTTGTGAATACTTGATGGTTTTGCTATAGGCAAAAGAAATATTTAAATATTAGAACTATTATTAGTTTTATCATTCTTGGAAAAGAAGCCACATAAAGTCACCATTGAGAATATTAGAAATAGGGTTCATTTTTCTTTTGAATACTTTTTCTGAAAAAGTATTCAGAAGAGAAAGTATTCAGTCCTTTTGGGGGTGGATAAATGACTTCAAAATTTGAAAACCAGAGCCATTCAAACTAAAAGAAAATCAGCCTCCCAAATTAACATGTTGTCCCATTTAATGAAACATTAAAGGATACCATGGAAGGAGAAAGACTGTATGCTATCAAGGATCATAAATTAAATAGTCTGTGAAGATTTATTATGTACAAAAGGATAACTCTACTGTTGGAAACCCCCAAAATATAGGGCTATTTCTCCAGCTAGTGTTGGGATGATTCTTTCAGTGTTTCTTTTCTAATTTAAGTTTTGTTCACCAGAAACTGACAGGCAGTTGCAGAAAAGGGCCTTAGTTCCTCACATCCATCTTTTCACATTATGGTATATTAACGAAATCAGAGGCATTTGAAACGTGCTTATTGTTTTTGTAAAATATTCTCACTACAGTTTGTGTGTGCATACATGTGAGTCTGAAAGTCTGTGCTAGATTTCAGAAACATGGTAGAGAGTATTAAAATGAAGACTTAAATTGGAAGTAGAAAACAGATCTGAAACTATGAAGTGAAGCTTCTTACCTTGCATCTCTTAAAACAGACTGTAACATACAGGGTGCTTAGAATTAAAGAAAACCTATTTTATGCTTTTACCCAGTTACCTCTACTTCTCAGTAGTCAATGAACAAAAAGAGAATGAGTTCTACTCTACTAACACCAAATATACTACAGAAAATAGTTTTCAAATTTAATAAAAATAAAGTTATATCCAGTTTCATTTAGTACCCCACAATACCCTAAGGATTTTTGTTTGTGACACTTTCCATAAGCTGGGTTTATTCTGGGGGGAAAAAAAAAATGACCTCAAACAAATAAAACCAGTCACTTGTGTGCTCCTGAGTTAGGAATTTAACTGATCAGGACCCCTTAAATGAAGGTAATGCCTGATTTCATTCCTAAATGAGATTTCTTTGACAATAGATATCCATGAAATTTTAGAATACTTCTTTTCCAACAATGTAAAGATTTAGTAAATAATTATAAGATTATTGTCACTTTCTTAACTTTTAAAATAATTATATTTAGAAATGTTTTGGTTACATCGGTTTTTAGAAATTAGTTTGGTTTATATTCAATAAAGAGACTTAATACTTAAAGGAATTTTGTAGGAATTCTTTGCCAACATAAGAATCCTTTTATAACTTATTATTGCATAACTTGTTTGCTTAATGTAGATTTTCATGTGTCATATTTTCTTAAAACAGGTTAATACACACCCTTATACAGTAAACATTTACTAAAAGGAGATATTACATATAAACTCACTAATAACTAAACCTGTTAATACCAGTGAGTAAGTGCAAAGTTTAGTCTACTTTTTAAAACAATTCACAAAATGTTTTGTAATCAAGATATGTCCTATTATAAGGACATTGTTCACCATTCACTATTCTTTCTATAACTAGGGACATAATATATATAAAAATATACATATATACACATATACGTGTGTGTATATATACACACACATACATAATACATATACACACACAGAAGTTCACATTTTTAACAATAATAGTTACCTAATTAGTAGCTCTCTTCACTTTAACTTGTATTATCTCTCTGAGTATGAGTTTTATTGGTTGTGCAGTCAGAGCCAGATTAAACATTGACATCATTGAATATAAGAACTTTACTTTGTAAAAAAACCTAGAAAGGAAAACTCCAATTTTTATGGATAAAAGTATTAATAGATTCCAACAGTGCATTCTTGCCTCTATAAGTAAAAACATGGTATTTTTATTTTAAGCTTTCTTCTTAAGAAGTCAGTTTGAAGAGACTGTTTTGAAGGAATATGTAATATAGCTCTTAGGTTTTGATTTATAAAATCATAAATTCTGTATCTAAGTTGATCTATTGAGGAAAATTGATAAAATTAATATAGACCTCATGGAGACTTGTTCTTAACAACTTGACAGTTTTGATTTTTTTATATATGTGAGAAAATAATTACAGAAGCTAATATCAGAATGCCAAGACACTCAGTGCATTTCCCCTTAAACTCCTTTTAAGTCAATGCCATCAATAGACAGTACTGAAACCTGTGGCTGCTTTGGTCAAGACTAGGAGTGCTGTTTATGGTGTTAGCATTGCATTTTGCTAGATAAGGAATGTAAATTTGCCTGTACCTCATTTTCCCGTTCTCACTGCTAGATTGCAGTAGAACTCAGAGGTTAATACATGTCTAAATTGCTTTGAGATACTTCTATGACTAGTGCTCTTAAAAATGTGATGGTTTAGAATGTAATGTTTTAAAATAATTAAATTATATTTGCATTTAATTGAAGATATTATTATTATTATTAAACTTAATGCAACTCTTTCTCTTCATTTCTGAATACTTCTAGTGCAGACTTCCATTTCCTTTTCTTCATGTATCCTGCTCCTTCCCTCTATCTTAGTCAAGAAAATTGAAAGAGAGGTTTTTCCAGCCTTCTCAACACATTTCTGGTTTACATTTTAAGGAGAAACGTGATTTGCTTGCCAAATTACAAGCATCAGTTTTGTCAGTTGCTTAACTTGGGAGTTTAGTTAAAATAATTTTTGTATACTGATGTGAAAGTGTTTTTCGCCATCCTTCTTGTAATAGCAGTAATTTTTCTATCTTTGTATTCAAGAAAAAATATCTGAAATTGTACTAAGATGTCCCCTAATCTGTACTGCATTTGGTTTAAAACAAGATAATTCACTAATTACTAATCTTAAAATCTATGAGTTTTAAAAACATGTAACATCAACTACACCCCAGGACCTTCTAACTTACTCCCTGCAGTCTACATTTCTGAATGCTTTTAACAATTAAAGTCACTCCTCCCCCCATACTTTTGAATAGTTAAGTGAAGATAATGTGGAGAACATACCTTTACTAAATAAATATTCAGGTTAAATATTTGGACCATGTTTGTATTCAAATTATGATAATCAGTAATATCTTTGGATTTGTTTCTCTTTCCAACTTTCAGAAAATAAGTATTCCCTCCAAAAACCCTCATAAATCAACAAAGTAATATACTTACTGATACAGTATAATATACTTACCAATACATGCATAATGCTTAAGTAGTATTAATTATACAGTTACCAAAACCTGCAAGGATCAAAAGATTTTATTTTTAAGAAGGATTTCTCATGCTGCATGGATTATGTTGCTACATAATAGCTCAGTAGTACTTCTGCTGAATTGTAAAATAGCTTAGAGAGGAATATGATGCCCATAGTTGGTGTAATGCATTGGTAATTAAGAGGGTGGGAGGTTAAGCTTCATTAACTGCTGAGGGATTGTATCTTGGGTTTTATTATGCCCTAGAGAACATAAAAAGTGAGAAGGGTCAAACTGTTGGAATCAGATTTTGCTTGTGCATCTGCCAAAACAAAGACCACAAAATAATAAAGCAGTAAGCACAGAATGACATGAGTTGAAAAGGGAAGAAATATATCTACAGCATCTTATGGATAAGGATAAGTGTTTCTGGTGAAAAAAATAAAACTTAAATACTGGAGTATACTTTGGTATTGAAAGTTTGTAATAATTTCGTTTCATATAGCTTTTTTAAAAAGTCGAATAAATAGTTGTTTTTGTCCAAAGGTATTGCCAATTTCTTTATTCTTGTTAATTTTCTAACTTGATGTATTTGATTAAAAGAGAGACACTTTATACTTTCCATACTATCTTCTGTGGGGAACTTATGATGCCTGCTTTTTATTTTTATTTATTTATGATCCTTGTTACCAAATGTATGGGAACTGTAAGCACTGCATTGCAGAAAAGAACAAAAAATCTGATGTATATTCTTCCTCTTAGGGAACAAGGATATAACAACCATATTTGATGTGTTCTATTGGTACACTGGGTTAGAAATCAAGACGGGGGATTTTCGAAAGTATGAGGGAGGATGCTGATCTGATTGACGGCTGTAATAGTTGATTATTAAAGAGCTTATTCTTAGCATTCTCTCAAAATAGACATTTTATCAAAACATCAATTAAATTTTTTGTTTGATTAGATACAGGCAGTGCAACAAATGGTAGAGATTACAGATACAGTGGTCATCTCTGATAGGGTCAATGATTCACCGTGAGCAGGGTAGGTGATGACATACTTCAAAAATTTTAGGGCTTACAAATATAACAACATATTGAATACAAACTCTTACAGAAGTTTCTGAATATTAGAAGACAAAAGTACCAGAATATTTTTTTTCCCAAAAATGTCATTTCTTGGTATATCTAATCATTCATTTTCACTTGAAGAGAACAGGAAAATGGATTTCATTTCTTACATTCCCTCCATTCCTCAGTATCATGTCACATTTTTAGTTCCTTCCTTTTCTTCATGTTTAGTCCTTAACTTTCTTGTTCTGCTTTTTATTCTCTTCGCAGCAAGTCTTTTTTCCCACCAGTTTTATTGAGATGTAATTGACATGTAACGTATTATTTTAAGGTGTACAACATAATGTTTGGATACATGTATATATTGTGGAATAACTACCACAATAAGTTTAGTTAACATCCATCACCTCACAGTTACAATTTTTTTCTTGTGATGAGAACTTTTAAGATCTACTCTCTCAGCAACTTTCGAATATACAATACAGTATTGTTAACTATAGTCACCATGCTGTACCTTTATCATGTACAGAAATTATTTATCTTATAACTGGAAGTTTGTACCTTTTGACCACCGTTGCCCATTTCCCTGCTTCTGGCAACCACCAATCTATTCTCTATTTTTATGAGGTCAGATTTTTTAGATCTCACATATAAATGAGCTCATATAGCATTTATCTTTCTTCATCTGACTTATTTCAGTTAGCATGATGCCCTCAAGTCCATCATGTTGTCACAAATGGGAGGATTTCCTTTCATTTTTTTTTTATGGCTGAATAATATTATATATCTAAAACATTTTCTTCATTCATCTGTTGATGGATACTTAAATTGTTTCTATGTCTTGACTATTATAAAAAATGCTACAGTGACATGTGGCTACAGATATCTCTTTGACATAATGATTTCATTTCCTTCAGATATATAACCAGAAGTGAAATTGCTGGATCATATGGTAGTTCTATATTTAATTTTTTGAGGAACTTCCATACCATTTTCCATAGTGGCTGCACCAATTTACATTTCCACCAACAGTGTACAAGGGTTCCCTTTTCTCCACATCCTTGCCAAAACTTGTTATCTCTTATCTTTTTTATGACAGCCATCTAACAGTTATATAAAATAAAATACATTAAAAAAATTTTATGCTTGATAAATAATATATATGTCTTCATTGTATTAAAAAGTGTTACCATTTTTTATTTTTACACTTTCTACCTCTTTATTCCTTTTTTATACTGCTGAATTATATCTTCAAATAATTTTTTCAGAAAAGGTTTGTGGTAGGTAAGCTTTTGAAACACTATATACCTTTTAAAAAATATTTTGCACTTATGGTTAATAGGCAGTTTTCCTGGATGGAGAATTCTAGGTTTAATATCAGATTTCCTCATATTTTGAAGACATTTTTTCCTTGTCTTTTAAAATCCAGTGTTGCTGAGATATCTAATGCTAATCTATTTCTTGGCCCCTAGTAACCTCTAATCTGCTTACCATCTTTATAGTTTGCTTTTTGTAGAATTTTACGTATGTGGAATCATGCAGTATATAATATTTTGCATCTGGCTTCTTTCACTTAACATAATGCTTTTTAGGTTAACCATATTCCTCTATATATCAGTAGAGTTTCTTTCTTTAACTGATTTTTTTAGCCATTTACCAGTTGATGGACATTTGGGTTTCTACTTTTGACTATTAAATGAAGTTGTGTGAACATCCACGTACATGTCTTTGTATGGACATGTTTTTATTTCTCTTTAGCAAATACCTAAGAAGATAACTGCTGGATCATATTGAAAGTGTTCACTTTTCAGAGAAATTTCCAGACTCTGCTCTAAAGTACCTGTGCAATTTTGCATTCTCACCAGCAGTGTATAAGAATTCCAGTTGCCTGCTTTCTTTTTAACATTTGGTGTGACCATTTTTTGAATTTTATTTTAACAATTCTCGTGCACACCTTGTCCACTTTGTAAGAGAATAGTATGAAAGAAAGTTCAAAGTACAATCATATCTTCTTTCTGAGATATTTAAGGGTTAACTGAGAGGTCTATGGATGCATGCTGCCCTGAGCCAGGAGAGGGAATTAACTAGTCTTCAATGACTGAGGAAATAATTGTAGAGAAAGTAAGGAGGAGGCAGAGCTGAGAGAAAGGGAGAAAAGAAGAATGAAAGACAATAACCTGACTTATTATGTACTTTGAGTTTGACATGCAGTCGAACATTCAGGTAGAATATTCAGGAGGCAGTTAAAAATCTAGGCCCAGAAATTGCAGAATGATTGGAAACAGAAATTTGTTAGCGATCATTTATTTCACCCTCAAACATTTATTGAATGCTTATTCTGTGCCAGACACTGTGTTATGGACTGAATGTTTGTGTCCCCCCTAAAATACATGTTCTTCTCGCATGCAAAATACATTTAGTCCAACCCAAAAACCAATAGTGAACCTGTGAAACCAGGCAAGTTATGTGCTTCCATAATACAGTGGTGGGACAGGCATAGGAGAAACATTCCAAATCCAAGGGAGAAATCAGAAAGAAGGAATGGTTGATGGATCCCAAGCAAGTCTAAAATTTAACAAAGCAAATTTCATTAGATCTTAAGGCCCAAGAATAAGTCTCTTTGGTTCAATCCTCTGGCCTCTAGGCCCACTGGGGTAGAAACATCATGCCCCTTCAGCTGGGCAGGGCACCCTTTTAAACCGAGGTGGGGGCAGCCTTATCCCTCAGGCCTGTGCACTTCAGGCCTGTGGTGGGAGTGGCAGCCCTGATGATTGATCTCTGAGTCAGTTTTGGGGTCCTTATTCTCTTTTCTTTCTTTCTTTTTTTTTTTTTTTAAGTTTTTTTGATGTGGACCATTTTTAAAGTCTTTATTGAATTTGTTACAATATTGCTTCTGTTTTATGTTTTGGTTTTTTTGGCCGCGAGGCACGTGGGATCTTAGCTCCCCAACCAGGGATCGAACCTGCACCCCCTGCATTGGGAGGCGAAGACTTAACCTCTGGACTGCCAGGGAAGTCCCTTTTCTTGAAGGGTAGTGCATGTTTGAAACCAAATAGCTCTGTGATCTTGTCCTGTAAAGTCAAAGAATTCCTTAATTCCATCTTGCCTTCTGTAGTCCCTTTAGTTCAAACTGGCGGCCTCTCTACTGGTATAATCCCATCTCTATTCCTGGCTTCTGTGAGATAGCTGATTAAGCCTAAGAGTTGTACCCATGATCTCTTTATCAAATGATTATTCAGCCAAACCCTTAGTGTACTTTAAGAACAAGCTTTCTTATTTTTTGCAATATTGATAGGTTGAAAAATTTTCAAATCTTCAAGTTCTGGTTCCTTTTTGCTTATCAGTTTCTTTAATTTATCTCTTTCCTTTTGTATTTTACTATAAGCATTCAGGAGGAACCAAGCTGTTCAGAAATTTGTTTAGAAATCTCCTCAGCTAAATATTCAGTTTCATCACTCACAAGTTGTACCTTCCACAAAACAGTAGAACACAGTTCAGCCAAGTTTTTTGCCACTTCATAATAAGGATCACCTTTCCCCAGTTTCGAATAGTATGTTCCTCATTTCCTTATGAAACTTCAACAGAATCACACTTAACATCCATAATTGTAGCATGTACCTCAAAACTCATCAGCCTCTATCCGTTACCCAGTTCCAAAGCCACATTTCTATTTTTACGTATTTGATACAGCAGCATACCACTTTTCAATACCAAAATCTTCATCACCTTGGGCTACCATAACAAAATATCAGACACTGGGTGGCTTAAACCACAGAAATTTATTTTCTCACAGTTCTGGAGGGTGGGAAGTCCAAGATTAAGGTGCATGCTGATTCAGTTTCTAGTGATAGCTCTTTTTCTGACTTGTAGCTGGCCACCTTTTCACTGTGTGCTCACATGACTGCTCCTTTTTGCGTGTGTGGGGAGAGAGAGAGTGCTTGATCTCTAGCGTCTCTTCTTATAAGGACACTAATCCTATTGGATCATGGCCCCATCCTTATTACCTCATTAAACCTTAATTCCCTAAAGGCTTTATCTCCAAATACTATAATATTAAAGGGTTAGAGTTTCAACATAAGAATTTGCAAAGACATAAACATTCAGTCCATAGCAGGTGTTAATGATGAAAAGAGACTAAGACATAGTCCCTACCCTTAAGCATCTCACAGTGGAATCACTGAAATTTGAGAAGGCTTTTTTATCTAAATAAAGACATGTGAAGAATTTTTATATAGACTTTTTTTTTAAGTTGAGACTTCTAAAACACTACTCTAGGAATAATGCTGGCAACGCTAGCAATGATACAAAGTCACATGCTTTTTGTTGTGTTGAATTTTGTAGTGAATGCAATATGTACATTCAGTTTGCAAGGAAGAAACATTTGTAGTTAATAAAATGGAAGAGGAGAGATGGGGGGAATGGGGTAGACTGCTATATCCTCTATTTCATTTCTTTCCTTTAACGTTGCAACTTCACTTCAGAGAGGGTCTTTTGGATTGGATAGTCATCATCATATATGGATATTCCCAAAAGAGCTTTCTTTGTCTCAAGCACCAATCACTCTTCTAATCTGATGGTTTTAATACAAAAACACTACTTCATGGAATAAGAAATATTTAAGCTGTTTTTCCTTAGAAGAAAGATAGTATACCTAATCGGCCCTTTGAGACTCCATAACTCACTCAATACTGCAAAATAAATTTTTTTGAAATGCCTAACATTGGTGAGAGGTGTTCCTTTTAATATTGATATAAAAATGAGTTTGGGGTTGGTGGGGTGTGCATAGACCACCATCAGCTCTTTCTTATGGCACTTATTTGCCTTATTATTTCTGTATTGCTTTTTTTTTTAAGTTTTTGTGTCTATTTATAGATAAAATATGAAGATTTAGTTCTCATTTAATACCACACATTCTCTTTATGTCTCTGTTTCTCCTTTCAGTATATTTAAGTTGTCTTCCCTGGTCAGGTCAGTTATTCAGTGTTTACGTTGTATCAATTTATTCGTTACAGTATTTAACATTCTATAATTATATTTGTATCTCCTTTTTTGGTACACCAATTATTTTTTCTGAAGTTAATCGTTGCCTCATTTTTTTCAACTGTATCAATTATTAGTTCATCTCCAAACTTTCCACTAAAGCCCTGAAACTCCTCCGTAATGTGTTTAAGCATCATGTCCCTAGACTTCTCCATCTTCTTCTCCCAAATGGATTGCTTGCTCTCTAGGCTGTCTACATAGCTGTTATTCTGGTGCTTCCCTTCTTCATCCTAGCAGTTGCCTTTGAGAATGAATGGAAGTAGAGGGTAAATGTGAGATGATAGAGTTGTTTTTTTTTAAATTTTGTACGTCTGAAAATTTTACATTAGTTTGGTTGACTGTATAACACTAGGCTAGAAATAACTTCCCTCTGTAAAGTCCAGTGTTGCGTTTGCAAAGTTTGATGCCATTCATATTCCTGACCTGTTCCCACCCAACCCCTGGAAGCTTTTCAGATATTTTCTTTTGTCCCTCTTGTTCTAAAATGTCAGAATTATGTGCTTTGATGTAGGTCTATTTTCATTCACAGTTTGAGTACTCCATAGGATTTTAAATCTAAAATGTCATATTTTTCACTTCTGGAAATTTCTCTTAGATTCTTTCTTTGATATTTTCCTCTGCTGTATTTTCTATTTTTTCTGTCTAGAAGTGCTAAATCTAAAACTCTTAGAAGAAAACAAAGGTTTTCTTTGACCTTTGTTTTCTTTGATCTTGGATTAGGCAACAGTTTCTTAAATATGACACCAAAAGTACAAGCAACAAAGGAAAAAAAAACAATAAATTGGGCGTCATCAAAATTAAAGTTTTTGCATCAGGAGACACTGCTGATAACACATATATATGGAGTCTAAAAAATAAATAAATAAATAGTCATGAAGAACCTAGGGGCAAGACGGGAATAAAGACACAGACCTACTAGAGAATGGACTTGAGGACACAGGGAGGGGGAGGTGTAAGCTGGGACAAAGTGAGAGAGTGGTAGTGTATATATAGACATATATATACTACCAAATGTAAAATAGATAGCTAGTGGGAAGCAGTTGCATAGCACAGGGAGATCAGCTCGGTGCTTTGTGACCAGCTAGAAGGGTGGGATAGGGAGGGTGGGAGGGAGGGAGACGCAAAAGGGAAGAGATATGGGGATATATGTGTATGTATAACTGATTCACTTTGTTATAAAGCAGAAACTAACACACCATTGTAAAGCAATTATACTCCAATAAAAATGTTAAAAAAAAAAAAAAGACACTGCTGAGAAAGTAAAAAAGACAAACCACAGAATGTGAGAAAATATCTGTAAATCATGTACATGATAAGGGTCTAATACCCAGAATAAATAAAGAACTCTCACAACTCAACAACATAAACAACCCAATTAAAAAATGGGCAAAGGACATATAGACATATTTCCAAGGAAGATATACAAATGGCCAAGACTAGCACATGAAAAGATACTCAGCATCATTTGTCATTAGTGAAATGCAAATCAAAACCACAATAAGATTACCACTTCACACCCACTAGGATAGCTATTTTTAAAAAAAGAAAGAAAAAGTGTTAGAGAGGATGTGAAAAAATTGGAACCTGCAAACATCGTTGGTAGGAATATGAAATGGTGCAGCCACTGTGGAAAACATTTTTGTAGTTCCTCAAAAAGTTGAACAAAGCTCCCCTATGACCCAGCAATTCTTCTCCTAGGTATATACCCAAGAGAACTGGAAATATATGTTCACAGAAAAACTCGTGCATGAATATTCATAGCCACTTTAGTCTTAATAGCCAAAAAGTGGGAACAATCCAAATGTCTACCAGTTGATGAATGGATAAACAAATGTGACATATCCATACAATGGAATATTATTCAGTCATAAAACAGAATGAAGTATTCATACATGCTACAACATAGATGAACCTTGAAAACACCATGCTAAGTGAAAGAAACCAGACACAAAACGCCATGTGTTATATAATTCTGTTTATATGAAATGTCCAGAATAGACTAAACCATAGGGACAGAAAGTAGATTAATGATTGCCAGGGACTAGGAGAAGGGGGAATGGGGAGTGACTGCTTAGTGAGTATGCGGTTTCTTTTAGGAGTGATGAAAATGTTCTGAAAGTAGAAAGTGGTAATATTTGCATAACTCTGAATATACTAAAAATCACTGAACTGTATGCTTTAAAATGCTTAAAATGATGAATTTTGTTTTATGTGAATTTTATTTCAATTAAAGATACATATCTATATACGTGTATATATATATATTTATTATTTATATATATGAAAACCTTTATATATATAACCTTATATAAACCTTATATATATAACCTTTGGATGGATGTTACTAGAGTGTACTTTCTATACATATTTTGAACATTTTCATCCTTAGCTTTAGGAAATGAGCATCTGTTTTATCAATACTAAAATTAGAATCATTATAATTTTCACCTTACTTGTAACAGTTTTTAAAATAGTGAAATGTCCGCCATAGGAGTAGATGCATATTTAATAAGATATATAAGGAAATGCTTACCTGTTTTTTGTTTACATATGTTAACCATATTAATGAGGTCTCTAATATTTTAGGTCTAGTTCTTTAATACTATACACCTTAATGTTAGAACATTTCTATTCAAAATTGATATAGTTTAATCAATGAAAGAAAGTGTGGTATACATTTTAAAAATATACATTCCATCTCTTTTGCAAAAAAATTTTTTTAATGTTTTTGTTGTTCAGTTTTGGGTGACCTTTGTTAAAACTCTTAGTAAGTGTTCCTGAGATTGAAAAAAAGTTAACACAAATATGTATGCTAAATATTGCCTAATATTGGCAATACAAAAATGTGCAGCTCTGAGTAATAGTTAAGACAATTATTTGACTGAATTCTCATAATCGAACTTTTATGGAATGCTTAACATGTGGCAGGTACCATTCTCTGCATTTACATTTTTAACTCATTTATTACTTACAACAAACCAATGAAGAAAATACTATTATCTACATTTTTCCGTTAATCAGTGGAGGCATATAGAGGTGCTATTAGTGGTCAGCGTAACCACAGACACAACTCTAGTGTAAAGTCAAGATTTGAATCTAAACAGTCTGGATGCAGAATTCAAATTCATAACTACTGTGTTGGGTTGAACTATATGCCTCACAAATATTTGTTTCCATTGGAAAAATAAGTTACTTTATATCTTGTAAGAGATTAATGCTTTGCTAGGAATGATGTATTCAGAGTTTTAATGATACAACTAGTTTCTAATAGTGGCATATATTATAGAGTGAATCCGCTTTGAGATCTTTTAGGAGGTGACTAAGATATATGATGGTTACTGTATTTCTAGGTGATTAGTTTACATGATTCTAAGCATAAGTAAATTTGATCCTGAAAAGTAAAAGTTGCAACTTGGACTAATTTATGACGTGGCACAAGATTATGTTTACTAATCCAAATGCCCCACATTATCTTTATGATTCTAGCTAATAAAAAACAAAATTATTGCTTGTGCTTTCCTTCTCCAAAAAACATGTGTACCTTTTTCTTTGGATTATTTCTATAGTACCTCTTCACAAAACCATGTTTCTATGTTTTCTTGTCGCCACTCAGTAGGTCACTCAGTAGTAGGTCAGCTTCCAAGAAAGAAAAGGAAAATTGGAATTCAATGTCTCTTCATTTAATCAGAGATTTTAAATTCTATTTTCATTGTTAAAAGAAGATCATAGGCTTGCAGGTGCAAAACTAATGTTTGATATGGGCAAAATAAATGTCTTTATTCTTAGTTGTTACTTCACCCATTATTTCGGTGAATGAGTTTTTTGAATTCTAGAATTACAAACCAGTAAACAGATTACGCACATGCTTTATTTTTACCTTGTGGCAAACATAACAATAATTACATGTAATACATAAGTGCTAATTCTAGACTTTGCTTGAAGTGTATAAATTTTTCTAATGATCATAGCCTCTTGCAATAGCATTTGATTTTTGCTAGTATAAAAATGTGAGTATTTTCCTTAAATTCTAGTTCACTGGTAAAAAATTAAACTTCACATTTAATATTATGTAAACCCTGTTTCTCTGCTTTAGAAATATCTATATTGTCATGATTTTATGCTTGAATCAATTTGAAGGTGTCAATTTTTAATACATTGGAAAGTTCTAGTATTGCTAATATTATGATTTAAGAAAATTATCACTTTTTTTTTTACCACAGATGCTCAGTAATATGTCATTCTGTTTTCTTAGGAACTTCCTGCACCATTACTTGATGATAATTGTAAAAAAGAATGTGATGAAGACATATGTAATCATAAAACAGAATCTAACATTAAGATGAAAATAGCTTGGCGTTACCAGTTATTACCCAAGATGGAGGCAAGTCAATAAACTATTTCTAAAATTTGCAAATATATTTGTTTTCATTTTACAGGATCTCTTGTGGTATACTTGTTACTCTTTAAATGTAATACAATGTATATTTGTTTATTTAAATAATTAGTTATTTCATTTGTAAAGTATCTTATCAAGATGACTTTTTCCCAGTTTTATTCCGAAATAATTGACGTATGTCACTGGATAAGCTTAAGGTATACAGCATGGTGGTTTGATTTACATATGTTGTGAAATGACTGCTAGATTAGGTTCAGTTAACATCCATCATCTCATATAGATAAAATGAAAAGAAGAGAAAGAAGAAAAAAAATATATCTCCTTGTGATGAGAATGCTAGGATTTACTCTCTTAACTTTCCCATATATTATTCAACAGTCTTAGCTATAGTCATCATCATGTACATTATATCCCTAGTACTTATTTACCTTATAACTGGAAGTTTGTAACTTTTAACCACCTTCCTCTGGTTCTCCCTCCCACTACCTTCTGCCTCTGGTACCCAACGTCTAATCTCTTTTTTCTGTAAGTTAGTTTCTTTTTTATTTTGTTTTGTTTTTAGATTACACATGTAAGTGAGATCATACATTATTTGTCTTTCTCTGTCTGACTTATTTCACTTAGCATAGTGCCGCTAAGTTCCATCCTTGTTGCAAATGGCAAGATTTCCTCATTTTTTATGACTAAACAATATTCCATTATATATATCTCACAACTTCTTTATTCATTTATCCATCAATTGACACTTTGTAAATAAAGCTGCTATGAACATGGGGTTGCAGATACCTTTTTGAGTTAGTGTTTTCATTTCCTTTGAATATATTCCCAGAAGTGGAGTTGCTAGATCATATGGTAGTTCTATTTTTAATTTTTTGAGGATCCTCCATACTATTTTCCATAATCACTGCACCAATTTGCAATTCCACCAACATTGCACAAGGGTTCCCTTTTCTCCACACCATGCCGGCATTTGTTGTCTCTTATCTTTTCCATGATGGCTGTTCTAACAGGTGTGAGGTGATTATTTTAACAACTTAACATTGTGGTTTTAATTTGCATTTCCCTAATGACTAGTGTTGTTGAGCATATTTTCATGTACCTGTTGGCCTTTTTAATATTGTCTTTGGAAAAATGTTTATTCAGGTCCATTGTCCATTTTTAAATTGGGTTAGTGGTTTTTTTTACTATTGAGTTATATGAGTTTTTAAATATATTTTGGATATTAACCCCTTATCAGATACATGGTTTGCAAAAATTTTTTACCATTCCATAGGTTATCTTTTCACTTTATTGATGGTTTCTTTGGCTGTACAGAAGCTTTTTAATTTGATATAGACATATTTGTTTATTTTTTATTTTGTTGCATATGCTTTAGTTGTCATATCCAAAAACTTATTACCAAGACCCATGTCAAGGAGCTTTATTCCTGTGTTTTCTTCTAGGAGTTTCATGGTTGCAGGTCTTACGTTTAAGTCTTTAATGCGTTTCAAGTTAATTTTTGTGAGTAGAGTAAGATAGGGGTCCAGTTTCATTCTTTTACATGTGAATATCCAATTATCCCAGCACCATTTATTGAAGAGAATGTCTTTTCTCTATTGAATATTCTTGGCTACCTTGTCAAACGTTAGTTGACCATATATGCTTGGGTTTATTTCTGGGTTTTCAAGTCTGTTCCACTGGTCTGTTTGTCTGTTTTTATGTCAGTATCATACTGTTTTGATTAATATAGCTTTATAGTATAGCTTGAAATCAGGAAGTATGATGCCTCCTGCCTTGTTCTTCTCTCTCAAAATTTCTTTGGCTTTTTGGGGTCTTTTGTGGTTTCATATAAATTTTAGTAGTGTTTTTTTCTACTTCTGTAAAAAATGACATTAGAATCTTGATAGGGATTGCATTGAATCTATAAATGGCTTTTGGTAGTATTAACATTTTACAATATTAATTCTCCCAACCCATGAACATGGAATACCTTTCCATTTATTTGTGTCTTCTTCAATTTCTTTCATCAATGTCTTGTAGCTTTCGGAGTAGAGATCTTTCACCTCCTTCGTTAAATTTACTCCTAAGTATTTTATTGTTTTTGATGCTATTGTAAATGGGATGATATTTCCTAAAAATAAAATTATGGTTTGTTTTTTTTTTTACCCAAATAGATTATTGCATTTCTTCCATAATCTCCCTATAGAATCTTTTATTCTAGGGTTGCAAGACAGAGTAAGTGAACTAATTAAGCCATTTCTATCTAGTATAGTTACCTATAAATATTCAATATAAGTAGTGGTTCTTTGGAATTACTGTTTTTATTCTTGTACATTTCATTTTCAACCATTACATTTTCAAGCTGTCTGGTAACCTCTCCTGTCTAGGATAAACTAAGAGACAGGATGTGAGGGGAAATTTTCTGAGAAGTCAAAACACATGTCAGTAAATCTGCCTACTAAATAAAGCTTATGAACTCTGCTCCTATTGAAGGCCCCTCCATTTGGTTGTTTCCTTCATTCATTTTTCAGAACACTTTAATGTCTACCAGACATTATCATACTGGTAGAAAAGAGGGGGAAATTCTATCTGAATAAGACAATTCCCATACTCCACACTTCTCTAGTCTTCCACATTGACATCAGTGTTACCTTTCCCAAGTACAGAAATATGTTTATAACACCCCTTAACTGAAAATGCCTAATTTGGTTTCCTGTTTCCTGCCCCCTTCTAAATGCATGGCAGACTGTCAATCACATTACCTTCCTGCCAACCTTAGACATAGCCTTAGAATTCTCTGCAGAGGGTCTGGGTGGTCACTACCAGTTAATAAGAATTAGAATGTGAGATGAAACCCATTATAAACCCACAATATGAAATATAAACTTCTCAAGTTGTATACAAGATTTATACCACCTAATCCAAGCCTACCTTTTTAGTCTCTGTCCTGTGTGTATATAGAACACTATATTTGCCCATCCTATGAGAACTGCTCTTTGTGAATTGCTTGTATTTCTGCTGGTGATGCTTTTCACTTTCTTATTCAACTCATCCTTCTCCAAGGGCAAATGATATGTTATTATCTAATTTCTTATATTTGTTTCCATAGCACCACATGCATTTTAGAGTACTTCTCTACATTGTTTTATAGTTAGTTGGTAGTATAATTCTTTTCTCCACCAGACAGAATTCTCTAGAGGACAGAGAGCTTGTTTTATTATATTTTCTGTTGTATCTCCAGCACCTATGTTAATGCCATTTATTCATTCAGTCAGAAAATATTGATTAATCATCAACTGTGTACCAAGTATAAAATGTGTTGTAATAGGTGGATATTAAGCAGTGGTAAATTGTTCTAATTTAAATGGGAAAGCTACTTGAATAGTATCATTTTTAAGTGTGATTTATTTAAATGACTGTGAACAAACTGCAAATTGGAGAGGGCTTATTTGCAACTCATATAGTAGAATAAGGAATAGTCCACCTGCTAAATTTTTAAAAACAGGAAAAAAGTAAAAAGGAAACTTAGGTAGTCCTTAAACATACAAGAACAGATGCCAAATTTCAATTATAATAAAAGAAATGCAAATTAAAACTATACTGGCCTGCCATTTTTCTATTATTAGATTGTCAATAATCTAAAATGTTTGGTAAGACATTAAATTAGCAAAGGTGGGAAGAAACTAGTACTCTCATACTTTGCTGGTAAAAATGTAAATAGGTACAGCTTCTGTGGAGGGTAATTTGGCAGTATCCTTCAAAATTACAAAAACGTATACCCTTTGATTCTTTTGGAAATTTACATCATGAATATATTTACTCAGATGTACAATGAATTATGTATGACCTACTTATGAGGCATATTTTTTTAATAATAGAAGATTGGAAATAACCTAAATGTCCATCAGTAAGCAACTAGTTAAATAAATTGCAGTATATGTGGACAGTAGAAAACCATACATTTGTATTAAAAAGTAAAAGGAAGCTGTATGTAATCAGAATTTGTTGCAGGCATAGCTTTGAATGTGATTGAGAACTGGGTACAAGAGGCCAGAATAAATGTAGTTATTCTGCTTGGGAAAATGTGAGTTAATTTATAAAGATTAAAACAGACAAGCAATGTAGGGACTAGCACCTGAGAACCCTAATAGCAAAGAACTTCATGCCTTTAATCTGGCAGATTCATTTAAGTAACTGGGCTTAAGGGTGACTCTTTTGTAAAGAGTGACTGTATTTCTAATTTTTTCTGCTGCTATGTTCTGAAAGTCATTAAGAACATAAGCTCTAAGTTGAATTTAGCTTTTGTGTAAAGACAATATACCAATTCAGTTTTAGATCATATAAAATACTTGTATCTTCCATTTCTTTTATTTTTACTCTTAGCTAGGTTTTGGTCTTTTCGTTGGTCACTAACATTCTTGAAGTGAAATTGTCAGTGAAAATGCAAGTGATTGAAACTTTAAGCCTTTTTTTCTTGCTGCTTCTTATAAAATCTGTTTAAACTTGGGGAGAAAGTTCTTTGTTTCTTTATAGTTAATTGTTTCCTTCTGTATTGTAATTACAGATGCCATTCCTGCCCCCTTTCACATATGAGTAAATACTGCTTGCTCTGTTTTTACTTTTAGAGTATGGTGTGCTTGCAGTTGTTACTATGGGGGTAAACTTCTCAGAGGTTACACATTAACACATAAGCCTCAGTTTTCAAGGCTTACAGCTTCAGTGTTTTAAAAATTATGCTCTTACAATGATGTTCTCCAGATGACTTATTTTCCCATTTTCTTCAGGACTCCCTTAAAATATCACTTTATCGGGAATGTCTTCCTTTGTCACTCTGTATAAAATAAAACCTCTTTCTCTTTCTCTCATCCCCTTTCACCACCATATTTCTCTTCAGGGTACTTGCCATCATCTAGCAGATAATATATCATCCACCTCCTCCTACTAGAGTGTGAACCAATGAGAGAAAAAGACTTTTACTATTTTGTTTTACTGGCATATGGTAGGTGCTCAATAGTTATTTGTTGAATACAGGAGTGAATGACATATAGTATGTGAATTAAATGTTAAAGTGAGTCAAGTTGTATTAATTAATACACATAAATTAGCAGCTTATTTTGAATTTACAGTCAATGGTCAAACTTAAGTTTACTAGTATTTACAAGTAAGTTCTGTCAAGTTTAGAAAATAGAATCATCTCTGGCTTCTTTGCTTTTCTTTGAAATGTCACTAGCATGTATATTTGCCTGTCACAGAAATTTTATATATGATGATTTGCCAAGAGTGGGTAGACTTTGAGGATCACTCATCATTATCTACTTTATAAATCCAGACCTTACCTTGCCATTATCATTTTAAAAACAACAACAGTAAAGCCCTGGTTTTCTGTATTTTACTTGGGACAAACTATAGTTAACACTATTATGAGTAAAGATTAAACAAGTAGTCCAAAACATAATGTAACAGAAAGGTATTCGGTTGATTATCAGAGATGCCTCTTAATACAAGTCATCACCAGGTCCTAAGAGTGTGGTCATATTCCCATTTAGGGAATGCAAAAAAGGATAAGAATATGTACACCTAAATAAATAACAGTAGCTCAATAAAGCATAAAGTAGTGCTTCTTCCTGTTGGAGGCATGTGTAGTTTTTAGAAGCCTACCTTCCCTCATCCTGTGATTTTGATTTTCTCTCTTAGATGGCCATGCCTCCTTCTTTCCTATCCAATCATCAAACCCTATTCCCTCTTCACCCCAAGAATTCATAGCCTACAGCATATTCTGAGACTTAATTTTTTCAATATTGTAGAGCTCTACTACCAAGGCCTACAATGGCTCCATCAATTTATGACAGCATATTAGATCTTTATTATAGTAAATCCTCATTACACTTTGAATTTCCATCTTACTGGTTCAGCTACAACAGGCCTGTGATAGATGTGTGCATGTTGTAGATGACAACAAATACCATTTTTCCAATAAAGCAATGTAATTGCAAAGGATAGTGATGGATCTTCTGATTCTCTGGTGAATCATGACACAATAATAATAATTAATAATATTTATGTAGCGCTTTATAATTTACAAAATATTCATTTCCAGTATTGCATTAGATTCTCACAACAGCCTAGTGAAATAGTTATTATTAGCTCTGATTTCTGGTGATTGAACTGAGGCTCAAAATGGTTTAGTAACCATTTGGGTTCTTGCTTTCTGTTATGCCATACTGAGAAACAAGAAATGATAACAATAATAAGAAAATGTCTTATTTAGACTGTTTATTTGTGGTGCAGCTTTTCTCTGAAATTTTTCTTTCTTTCTAACATACTTAAGTTGAGGGATGGTATTGTTTTGTTGCTCTGTGCTCCTCCTGAACCCCCATCAGAGTTAATTTTCCTTTAGCCTAGTAAATTTTTATTGAACCATTCCATTTTACTCTCTTCCACAGTTGACAAAGTTAAAGGGTAGTTTATGAATGTGAAGTAGAAGTTTCCATAATGTAAAACTAAAGCAACGTGTCTTATCAAACTGAGTAAATGGAATAGTTATTGATGATAGTTTAATTTTTTTTAATGCATTTACTTTTTCAGGAGGTTGATAGGTTTTCATGGATTACCGTTACTACTACTACTACTGCTACTACTACTATTATTATTATTATATTTAAAGCATTTAATGACCTTTTTTAGAGGAAATATTTTAAGTCTTTGTTTTACAATTCTAAGCCTCAGAAGATTTCACAGCATTCCAGTTATCTGATGATATGTTAATGCTGTGTGTGTTGGGTAGAAAAAAACTTACAAAATTGTTTTTCCTGTAAGAGTATATTTAATTTTCATTTTCATTTTTTATTGAAGCATTGAAGTTTTTCATCATTAATAAAATGGTTAGTGTCTACCTTGTGAATATTTTAGTTGCCCTATCTAATCTTAATTTCTAAAAAATTAATAATTTAGTTGTAATAAGAAAAGCTTCCAAATTTATTTTTACATTTTGATTAATTATTTGTGTTCTATATGTAAACTGTCACAGCATGAAATCAATTTTCTGCCTTGATTCATCCCAAATCTGAGATTTCTATCACTTTAATATTATAATTAGAAACATTGATAGAGACGGCAACTTAAAAAGCATACTTTGCTTCTTGGCAATTTAGCATATTTCTCAAAGTGCATAGGATTTCAAGAACCTTCAGTCCACTAATAAATTTATTAACTCAAACTTAAAAGAAGCGAAAAGTCTCTCTTTCTTTCTCTCTCCCCGTGGCCAGTCCGCCAAAATAGATTATTCATGCTTATTTGATTCAGGTAGGCTTTTGCAAGCTTCCCTACTAGGCCTGGGAATGTGGTACATTGAGGCCTTTTCAGAGGCTTCTGACATAGACCAGGCTTTTATTGCATGGTGTTTTATTATTACCAAATCCTAGTCTCCACCCAGTTTGTAGGCACTCTGCTTATTCTTTTGAATCAGGAAAGGTTATCACCTACCTTAATCCATGCAGCAGTGTGGATTAAGGACACCAGTGTGCCCCAGGATTCTCAAAGAGGATCCTGGAAACTTCTTGTTTCTTCTTTTTTGCTGTCTTTACTAAATTCTATTGGGCCTTAGGGGGATTTGCATCTGAAATGGGCAACCTGGTGTTTTTCTCAATGAAGACATCAGATCAAAGTTCAGTTAGTCAAGGCCTTTCTAAAACATTAAGGGGGTTTGGACTTACACAATAAAAAGATGAGCTCTAGCAGAGATTGCAGTAAAAACATTCTGAACTATAATCCGGATAAAGAATAGATTATAGGCCAAAGAACAGACCTTGTTTAAATTGCTTTAGACTAATAACTTTACATTTAAAAACTTTACATCCTATTTTTAAGAGACAAATTTTAATGTGACATAATGTATTTGTCAGTACTTTTCGTGGCAAACAGACAAATCATGTTTTTGAAACCATACTTCTGTTTATATTGTATTGAAAAGATTAGATTAAGCCAACTGATAGGTCTCTTTCATTAATGAAAATAAACAGTACCTTATGGAGGAATGAACAGCTATTTTATCTAGAAAATAAATGTCAAACCCTCAGATTCTGAATCTGAGAATAATGTTTCTATTAGACTTTAATTTTTTAATTCTCTATTACTATATAATTTGATGTTTGTAGGCATTTAAGAATATGAATTCTTGAAGTCTTAAAATGCAAATATCTAGTGTCAAGCAAATGTCTCTTTCTTCTCTAAATTTCAAAGTTGCCAGTTACTTAGTAAAATAAGTTAAGAACCTACTGTGTATAGTTCTTCAGTTTCTGTAAAGATTATCTAGTTTTGTTGAATGTTCTGAAACTTGTCTGTTTTGTAGCATTCAAGACAGTGGAAGTTAAGTAAATTTGGATCAGAGATTTTATTAGAAACTATTGTCAGGTGGAATCTGTTACTAGTTCAACTTTGGATAGAGATATATTTGGATAGAGATATATTTCTAATGTGCTGAATGAAAGAAATCAGCCCAGAGTCCATTCAAAGCAATGTAATAATAATGTTATATTACTGGGCTTCAACTATCCTATGTAATTAAATTCAGCATCAATAGTTATTAGAGTTTCTTATACGAAAGATAATTGGTTGGAGAAATTGTTAGTAGAGGGCATAAAAGAGGAATTATCAATGAACTCATGAATATGCCAGGTTTCTGGTTTAACTATTAGAGCTTATGTACATTCTCCCACTGTATCATGTACCTTGTTCCTATCTGGAATATCCCAGTATATTTTATACTGTTAGCTCAATTTTAAGTTTGTAAGAAGTTTTGAATACTATATATACACATGGTCTTATGAGAATTTAGTTTTTAAATGATGCTCAGTTTAATGTATATAAATAGCTAGTTTCTTTTGGGCCCCTCAGCAATGAAATAGTGTGGCTTAAGTTTTCTTTTCATTCTTAGTAACTGTGAATTTATTTTATTTTTAAAACTTGAAGTCTTAAATGTTCATTGAGTTAAGTATATAAAAGTTTTGAACTGAGGAAGGTATAGTAAAAAGGCAAAGAGGTGTTCAATTTCTTATCAAACTTAGGGAACCACCAGGAGTGAAGATACCTGGGAGATGTAAAGGTTGATTTCTAACTATCAATAGTTTATAATAATAAAAATTGTTGCATGCTTCTTTGAAATTTAATAAGCCTATGTATATCAGCTCTTCCTTATTTGCATTAAAATGCATAAATATATCAGAATTTTGCTGAATGTAGGATAAATAAATTGCAGTTTAAAGAAAAAATTTTAACAACCAATATGGGTTTTCTTATCAGGCTAGACCGGTATCATCTTCAAGATTTGGTCACTATTATGATGTATCAAAAAGGATACCACAAGAACTAATTGAGGCTTCAAAATGGCATGGATTTTTTCTTCCAGAAAAAATATCATCAACTCTTAATGTAGAACCCTGGTAAGTTAATGATTTCAATTTACCACAGTATTTGAAAGAATGCATATTTAAAGGTATATATCCTAATAAATGTTTTCTGTATAATATGTAACCTTAATTGTACATGTTTCATATTATTTCGTTATATGTGGTTTTCTTCTTTTTCTCATCCTGTAACTGTTGGACCTACTATTACTCTTAATTTGCAACTTGAAAAATCTGGATACCAAATTTACAATACCTGCTGTTTTTATTTTCAATAAAATGTGAAATAGTTCTATATTAGGGTCTTTCAGCCCTAAATGCACATGGATACCTAAATATTGCTTATTGATAATAATAGCAGTGCTCCATGTTTTTTGATACATGCTCTTTCAGAAAGTAAACAAGTACATGTTTTCCAATATTTTATTTATTAAGGCTTTCTACTTCTAGTTATGCTGTAAATAAAACAATCTGTATTTTTTTTAGATAACAAGAGAATTTAGGGTTTGAATTTTGCAATGAAAAGTTTTAAGTAATAAAATAACAACATATAGTGTTACTAACTGTATTAAAGCACAACTCTGAAAATTACAGTACTTGACATTGAATAATTTATAAAGTATTAGGAATATTTAATTTCAATTCTTATTGCAGTTGGATCAAGGGAAGGTAATTCACAGAATAGGTTGTTGCCTCTGTTTTCTTTCGCACTGTAAAACCTTTATTTTCAAAGTGAAATGAGTTATTAAATGGAAATTTAATAGATAGGAAGTTGTGAATGGAAATGACTTAAAAATCTAGAGTCTCTTTCCCAGAAATATTACCTGAAAATTTAGTGGAGACTATCCTATTTATTTTTATTAAATCTCTTTCCAAAAAAATTATTTATTAGTGTATTCTCCAGTCCATATGGCTGGAGACTTACCGAAAGTGGTGCTTTGATGATGCTTTAGTGTTAATAGCTGCCATTAATGAATGGCTGCTATGTGTCAATCACTCTACTACATACTCTACATTTGTTATCTAGTGTAATCCTTGTATCAGTCCTATAAAAGTTTGTACAGTATTCCCATTTTCCAGAAAAAGATACCAAAATTCACAGAGGTGATTTATCTGAGCCTCAACTATTAAGTGATCAAACCAGGATTAACCTAAGTCAGAAGATCCCTCTCTTTTTTCTTTGCCTTACTGCTTCAAAGGACTTTGGTGTCCTTTATCTTCTTGTGTTGTATAGTAAAGAGCACTGATAAAGAAATTAAAAATCTGGCTTCTGGTACTGAGTTCATCCTACTGTTACTCTTGGGCAAATCCCTTAAATTCAGTGAAAATAAATATCCTCTTTTGAAAAATAGGGGTGGGGTATGGGGGTTCTAGGAGGAATACCACCTGTCCTTCCTATATCACTAATTTTTTATTAAGTTTGAATGATTATATTGATTATACTAGTTCCTAATTTTTGTCATTCACTGAACCAGACATACATATACATACACTTGGGAAATAGGTCAAAATAGTGTTTCCATGATTTGTCAAATAGTAAATCATGGAACCCAGATTCAAAGTCAGTTCTTTCTGACTTAAAAAAATCTGTGTTAGCAGTAATGCTGTCTGTACTGCCTCCATTCATGGAGTACTTAGGGAAATGAAAAATGTACATTAAGTATGATGTAAATACATGAAAAATAATATAGTGTTACTTTTGTAATTTAAAAAAAAATTAAGGATAAAGCTTTCTTTAAGTCAGAAAGTACAAAGTGTTTTTCATTTGTTCAGCAACTAAAGAGAGGAGGGAATTAACATTTCTCAATTTTCTGTTCAGTGTCAGGCACTGTTCCAGGCATTTGACTGTGGGATATCTCATTGAATCCTCCCAACAACCCTCCAAGAGAAGCAATATTATCCCCACTTTATAGGAAACTTGAGGTCAGAGACGATGAGCAGCTTTGCCACTGTTTCAGGCTCTGAGTGACTAAGCAGACACCCAAACCCAAGTATCCAAAACCCTCTGCTCTCGTTTCTGTACCAGGCTGTCTCCATTTACTGCTGCAGTAACTGTACAGCACACAAAGCTGGCACCAGAAAAATTAAACCTTATTGGATGTGGAAATATAGTCTTTAAAGTATATTTTAAGAATATTTTTGAGAACTAACAGCTTTGCATGGAACAGGAAAATTTATAGATTTTAATTACCAGGGCAGTATTTCATTTCATAGTAGTTAACTGATAATTCATTTATTTCATATTAAACTTAAATGCTTAATTAAATGTAATTAAACTTTAAACATGTAATTAAATTAATTTTGAAAATGGGTACTTTACCATGTGAGGTTTATTTTAATTTATGAAAAGCGTGTGCTCATTTCACTAAAATGAACTTTACTGGTTCATTTATAAAACAATAAAGCTAAGCCTTACAGTTGTCCTTACTTTTCCTATAATTAAGACTAGAGGATATAGCTGTGTCCCACTATGTGTGTGAGGATATAATATATAATTTTATAATTTCTAAAGGCACTGTTGAAACATATAAAGATTTTTTTACAGTAAGAAAAACTGAAGGTCATTTAAAATCTGCACTAACTAATTTAAAATTATTGGTAGGTTTGCCAATGGAAAATGTTCATACATACAGTTTAAATTTATTTATTTTTGGCTGCATTGGGTCTTCATTGCTATGCACAGGCTTTCTCTAGTTGCGGCGAGCGGGGGCTACTCTTCATTGCGGTGCGGGGGCTTCTCACTGCAGTGGCTTATCATTGCAGAGCACGGGCTCTAGGCGCGCAGGCTTCAGTAGTTGTGGCATGCAGGCTTCAGTAGTTGTGGCTCACAGGCTCTAGAGCGCAGGCTCAGTAGTTGTGGCGCACGGGCTTAGTTGCTTCACGGCATGTGGGATCTTCCTGGACCAGGGATCAAATCCGTGTCCCCTGCATTGGCAGGCGGATTCTTAACCACTGTACCACCAGGGAAGCCCCATACATACAGTTTAAACTTTCAAGTTGAAGCCTAGGTATAAAAACCTGAGATGTATCACAATAATATTACCCAGATAATTTAGTTTTGATATTTCACTGTTACAAATCTGATAATCTCAATCATAAAACAATGATAGAAAAACTGATTTTGAGAATAAGTTGGTAGTCTACAAATTTAAAATTTGACTTTGTTTTGAAGTAAGCTTTGCTAACAGGTATGCCCAAGCACAGTTCTGTTTCCTCACTAGAAAGATATTGTCATTATTTATTATTTATTAACGAATCTACTAACATACTGCTTATTCAGCTGTTACAGACTGAATGTTTGTGTCTACCCCACCCCCTGCCAAATTTATGTGATGAAGCCCTAGTCCCAATATTTGGAGATGGGGGCTCTGGGAGTTAATTAGAGTTAGATGAGGTCATGAGGGTGGAGCCCTGGTCTGATAGGATTGGTGTCCTTAAGAAAAAGAGGGAGAAACACCGAGCTCCCCACTCTCTTCTTGAGTAAACACCCAGGAAAAGCCATGTGAGCTCACAGCGAGAAGGTGACCATCTGCAGCTCAACACTAAACCTGCCAGCACCATGATCTTGGACTTCTAGTCTCCAGAACTGCAACAAAATAAATTCCTGTTGTTTAAGCCACCCAGTATTTTGTTCTAGTACCCCAAGCCAACTAATACACCTACTATATTGTAAAGTGTTACTTTTTAAATTATAGATATGTTAGGTCTTGAATATTGAGTTTCCATAAAGTTGGCAGTAAATAGAATGATTTTGTTTTGATATGTTCTTTGAAATTCAAGATTTTACTTTTGCATATCTACACTAACAATAGCTAGTAGTAGCTAAGAGTTTTGTATTAAGTTGAATGAACTGAATTCTGAGAGAACTAGTTATCTTTCTAGGAGAATTTCTAGTGGAAAAACAGTGGAAAGTGGATAGGAATATTACTTAAGATTTTAGGAGTCATTTTTTTCATTTTTTTTTTATCCTGCCAAGTCTCTTTACCGGAGTAAATGGAACCTCTCTATAAGCCTCTGTAGTATCTTCCTAGACAAATTGTAGCTATGCTTCCCATACATTCCTACTAGTATTCCTTTGTTCATACTTCTGTCAGAACACTAATCTCATTACACTTAATTATTTGTCTTGTCTACATTCTTATCTTCCCCCTCACGCATTGGAAGTCCTTGAGGAAAGGGTTATGCTTTTTTCATCTTTTTATTCTCTGAATCTAGGACACAAGTGTTGAGTTGATAGTTAATGAATTAGTGAATCAATGCACAAAGTATAGTAATAACTCAAATTAACTATAGTCTTGTTCTTTGCACAAAGATTTAGTGGGATGAAACTGGGTAACTGAAACATAGCCATGTAAGAGTATATTTTATTTCAAAAATACAGATCTCGTATTGAGAAGCAGAGAACCACAGTATATTTAGAAGTTACAAGCAGAAAATTCACTCACGAGAAAGGAATTTTGAAAGAGAACTTCTAGGTAAGATTAAAAGTTCAGAACAGAAGTCATAAAGTTATAGAAGTGTACTCTAAACTACTCTATTAAAAGAATATAGTAAATGATATATTAATCAAATCTCAGAGCTAGGGGAAAGGAAGATGTAAGTGTAAGGAGGGATTTTACCTATCTACTTATCTGCGGGTGATATAATTAAAGTCAAAAGATAGTATCTGAAACTTTAGAGGGAGAACTATTATCCTGAACCTCATTTTGACCAATGAAGAGAAATGACTTGCTTATATGTTTGTCTTTCTTTCTTCTTTCTGTCCTTCAAGGGGGCCTTTGGGTACATGGAATTTAGTTGAAAATAGCATGCTATTTTCATTGGTATCCATGTTTTTTGTTTTGTTATTTTCCACCTTATTCCCACATTCCTAATCCCAGTCGTGTTCCCCATAGACATACTCTTTCTTATTTATGTGTCTCCTTCCATATTTCTATTCTTCCTTCAATAAAGTAATCATTGACCATTGAGTCCTTTCTCTCTCTCACTCCCTACATTCAGTCTATAAGCAAATCCTGTCAATCGTATCTTCAATATATCCAGATCCTGATCACTTCTTGCAACCTTTACCTCTACCACGCTAACCTAAGTCACCCACATTTCTTGCCAGGACTCTTGGAATAGCCTCCTAGTTAGTTTTCTCCCTGCTCCTTGGTGGCTCCTATTTTTCTCCAAAACAGCCCTCATGAACTTTTTACCATAGTGCTGTCCAATAGAACTTTCTTCAAGGATGGCAATTTTCTATGTGCTGTTCAAAATAGCAGCCACTAGCCACATGCAACTGATAATGAGCATTTGAAATGTGGCACTGAAATTTTTATTTTATTTTAATTAATTTAAATGTAAGTAGCTATACGTGACTAGTGGCTATCTTGTTAGACAGTACAGTTTTACAACATAAGTCAGCTCTTATCACTACTCTGGCTCAAACCTTTAATGAATTCTCATCTCATTCAGAATAATGAACCTATATCCTAACAGAGATCCACAAGGTCTACATGTCCTTACCTAATCTTATTGCTAGCTACCTCTCTGATCTCTTTGATTTCACTGAGGTTGGGGAAAAGGATGAAGAGAATATCAAGAATGCTTTTCAGACATTAGAACTAGGATGGTACCGCTTACAGATATAAGTAGACATAAACATATATCTAACAATATTTATTGAACACCTTCTCTGACATGAGCACCTTGTGTGCCCCTGAGTACCTTTTATGAGCCTAGAATTATGTTAAGCTCTAGGTTTATTGTAGTAAACAAAGCAGCTGTTATCCTTGACCATTTATAGGTTACAATTGAGCAAGAAAGCACACAAATTTTTTAAAAAAGAACCAAGTAAACAAACAGATATATATGCCATTATGAATTGTGATAAGTAATATAAAGACAAAGAACACTTTCCATAAATTGAGTGGGGGAAATAAACTTTGAGTTGTGTTCAGATGAGGCCTCTCTGAAGACCTGAACCTGAGACTTGAAGAATAAGAAATAAGAAGGTGGTCATACAAAGACCACTAAGCCAAGAAGTGTTCTTGGAGGAGGGAACAGCAGGTGTGGTAAGAAAGTAAAGAACTTGGTGTTTTCAAGGACCTGAAAGGCCATGTTGCTGAAACAGAGTGAGTGAAAGCAAGGGCTACAGGAAGATGAGTTCAGAGAGATAGGCAGGGGCCATACCATTCTTTTAAGAAATTTGTTCATGAAGGGGCAGAGAAAAAGCAATAATTGGAAGAGATTTGGGGTGACAAAAGTTGTTGTGGAGTTTTTTTTGGTTTTGGTTTTGGTTTGGGGGGTTTTTTTGGGTTTTTTTGTTTTTGTTTTTTGTTTTTTTTTCTGTTTTGTTCTGTTTAAATGTAAATGGGAAAAAATTCATTAAAAAGGGAATGGATGAAGAGGTAGCAGCAGTTTCTAACTATATGCCATTGGGCAGATTACTAAATGCCTTAGGAAAATTCTTAAACCACTCACTACCTCTGTTACCTATCTATGAAATTGGTCTAAAAGTAATACTCTTTGAACACTGCTTAGTACATAGGAAATACCAAATAAATGTTAGGGGGTAGTCGGAGTGTTTTCTGGAAAAGGCAGGAGGTGCCTCAGAGCAGGTGTGGAAGGACTGACCTTTAAGATATAATAACATTTCCTCCACTGGAGGGAAGGAGGGAAAGGAAGCATAAGAGAACAGTGTAGATGCAAACAAATAGGTTTGTACAGTTGTAGGCAGAGTCTTGAGTAACACTGAAAATATGGATGTCTTCTCTTTACTTAGTGAATAATAAGCAGGATCATCCACTAAGGAATAGTTACTTACCTCTTAGGAGTTTGGGTTAAATGGGGAAGGTTTGAAATGGTTGTTTCACAGACTGGAAGAATACGCGGACTGGAGAAGTATCAAATATTTATGGGGCTACCAGTCTGTCGGGTTGTGTGACTTTCTTGCATCTGTGCTGATTCCTGGGTGCAAACAGGATTGAAGTTTTGCCAGGTACCGTCAGCAGAAGGACAAAGAGCAGAGAAGTATTAAAAGGTGAACAAAATGATGGACCCCATACTCTAGACTAAAGAAAATGAATTGATAACAGCTGCTGTTGATACGGGAGGAGAAAAAGAAGGGGTAGTAGACTGGCAGTGGACTAATCTTAATAGTGAGGGTAAATGAACAAAGCAAGTTACCAAGATTAGAAGTGTTGATTGAGAATAAGATGTTTGAATTAGGACTGTAAACCAGGCACAACATCTTCAGTTGATAGAGGGAAATGTCTAGAAGCTTGATAACGGCAGCAGCTTAAAAAGAGAATGATTGGGGTTGGCTAAATATTTTTTTTTTAAAGGCATGGAGTTTTTTGTGTGTTTTGTTTTACTAGAAAGTAGGCGAGGAAGAGTGGTTTGAAAATGACACTGGGGAACAAAGGGGATGCCAACCAAATCTCCCAAATATTGAGGAAAGGAGTCTAAGCTGCAAATTTACTTAGTTAGGCTCAAGTGCCCACCACCCTCCAAAGGAAATCCAATTATCCTTTGGAGGGTCGTGGGCACTGTAGCTTTTATTAAGATCTAAGGCTGATGGTAGCTGTGGAGACTGCAGCAGTGGCTGTAGTGGAGAGGTTGTGCAGCAGCTTTTTCTGCGTAAGAGACCTGGGGTGGTTACTGAGTTTAGCATCCAAGATAAAATAGAGCGAAAAAGCAGATTATAGTAATAGGACACAGAGTACAATCCTGTTTACATAAAATTTTAAATAGCTTTTCCCAAATTCTTTTCTAACACAAATTCAGTAGATGTTAATTTAGTTTCTTAAATATACTTAGTGATATTTGGTCAAATAAACCCATGAACGACTAAGCTAAATCTTCTTATACTGTGAAACTCAGTATATATCAGTGTTGAAAAGGCTATGAGAGAAATGCCAAAATTAAACAAATAAGTAGTTATAATAACCCAGTTTATATTTGTTTATTGGTAAAATACTCTTTTCAGAATCAAAAACATTTTTATCAGCATACTTCTTAACATCCCACAATATTTTTTCTCAGTAAGAGAAGGAAGGATTGACCTAGAGAGATGTCTGAAAGGATGTTCATCAAACTGTTAACAATGTTCACCTTTGGGTGGTGGATTTTTTTTTTTCTATTCCTTGTATGTTTTGTATATTTGGTTTTTTAAATTTATTTATTATTTATTTATTTATTTATGGCTGCATTAGGTCTTCATCACTGCGCGCAGGGGCTACTCTTTGTTGCAGTGTGTGGGCTTCTCATTGCAGTGGCTTCTCTTGTTGCAGAGCACAGGCTCTAGGCGCACCAGCTTCAATAGTTGTGGCAGGTGGGCTCAGTAGTTGTGGCTTGCGGGCTCTAGAGCACAGGCTCAGTAGTTGTGGTGCATGGGCTTAGTTGTTCCGTGGCATGTGGGATCTTCCCGGACCAGGGCTCGAACCCATGTCCTCTGCATTGGCAGGCGGATTCTTAACCACTGCACCACCAGAGAAGTCCTGTTTTGTATATTTGAATTTTTATAATGAACAAGCATCATTTTTATAATGGAGAGAGATTTCAAATAAGTGTGGAAAGTATAATCATTTGAGGATAATATGGTGAAATCTTTATCTTATATCTCACATCAGACTATATTTCCAAAGAGTTAAAGATTTAAATACAATAAATTAAAATTATGAAAGTAATAGAGGAAAATTAAAGAGACTGTCTTAAACTCTTGGAGTAGGGAAATAGCAGTGAGTATATCTAGTGGTTCTCCACTTGAAGGAATCAGAACTCTTTGGAGAAATGTTTGATTCCAAGGAAAGAAAAAGATAAACCTGTAACATCTTTTTATGCTTAGAAATGCTTAAAGAATGATGAGGATATGTCAAAAGGATACAGAAGCCAGCTCAAAAGAACTCCCACTGGCTAAAGAAGAGGCAATTTGAGCATCAAAATATATAAATATAGTAATGGATTGTAACCCATTTAATAAAACAGGAAGCCACGAATACTTACAGACACAAATAAATGAATGAATGAGTGAGTTATTAAGGAACAAGATATTTACATAGCCTCAGAGTACCTCCCCACAAAATATTGACTACTGCAAAGGGGAAAGTATAATTTTATGGTGGAGAAGCCTGGCAGACATCACCTTAATCAAATTAACGTCACCAGTAATGGGGCAAATTGAAATTATGTATCACCTGATAGCATGCAATGAGAAGAACTCAGCAACACTTCTGCGATATTCCTACCAACTACTCATAATTTAAATCTAATGATGAGGAAACCGCAGACAAACCCAAATTGGGAACATTCTACCAAATAGCTGGCCTGTAATCCTCAAAAGTGTCAAGACCATAAAAGTCAAGAAAAATCTAAGGAATTTCCAGGTTGAAGGAGACTGAAGAGACAACTTGGGTGCAACATATGATTCTGAATTCAGTCCTTTTGCAATAAAGGATGATACTAGGACAAGTGACAAAACTTGAATGGGGTCTGAAGATTTGATGGTAGTATCAGTTTCCTAATTATATCAATATCCTAAGTCAGATGGTTATATTATCATTATGTAGGGGAATGTTTTTGGACATTCTAGGACTCATACTCTAAATTATTAAGAAGTGATGGGTCATCATGTCAGCAACTTATTCTCTAGTGAAACAGAAGAAAGATTTTTTGATATATGCAACTTTTCTATAAATTTGAGATTGTTTCAAAATTTTAAAAAATACAAATGTGTGTATATATGTGTATATGTATGTATATACATATACATATTTAGTAAATTAAGACCATTTTTAAATTAGTAAAAACAAGTTGAGTGCCCTAATGCAAAATGGACAAAAGATATCAACATGCTGTTCTCAAAAGAAGATATAGAAATAGCTAATAAAGCTAACTAATAATCAAAGAAGTGTAAACAAAAACCAAAGAGATACCATTTTTCATCTGTCAGATATTTGAAATGATAATGCCTTGTGTTAAAGATAGTGTGAAGAAACACATGTCACTCGTGTTAATTGTACAAGTGTACATTGTTAAAACAATTCTAGGAAAGTATATCAAAAGTGAGAATGTACATTATCATTGTTGCCATCATACCATTTATAGGAATCAGTAAAATTATTTCTCCTTTGGGAAAAAAATATAACTACTTGAGCAAATATTTTCAATCTGGACAGTCAGCTCTCTTTTCCCTATCCCATTCTTTCCTTTGAGAAAAACCCATTTGGAGTTCAATTCCTCCTTAAATAGAGGCCCATGCATGAACTGTGGCCATATTCCTTTTGCCTTCCACATTACTTAGCTCACTCCTGAAAGTGTTTTAAAAGACTTAATAAGTGAAAACACTAATTCAAAGAGATACATGCACCCCAATCTTCATAGCAGGATTATTTACAGTACCCAAGGTATGAAAGCAACCTAAGCATCCATTAACAGATGAATGGATAAAGAAGATGTGATATACATATACAATGGAATATTACTCAGTCATTAAAAAAAGAATGAAATTTTGCCATTTGCAACATCATGTATGGAGCTGGAGAGTATTATGCTTAGTGAAATAAGTCAGAGAAAGACAAATATATGTTATCACTTATGCATGGAATCTAAAAAATAAAACAAATGAATGAATATAACAAAACAGCAAGAGACTCACAGATATAGAGAACAAACTAGTGGTTACTAGTCAGGAGAGGGAAGGGTGGAGGAGCAGGATAGGGATAGGGGATTAAGAAGTACAAACTAGGGCTTCCCTGGTGGTGCAGTGGTTGAGAGTCTGCCTGCTAATGCAGGGGACACGGGTTCGAGCCCTGGTCTGGGAAGATCCCACATGCCGCGGAGCAACTAGGCCCGTGAGCCACAACTACTGAGCCTGCGAGTCTGGAGCCTGTGCTCCGCAACAAGAGAGGCCACGATAGTGAGAGGCCCGCGCACCGTGATGAAGAGTGGCCCCCGCTTGCCACAACTAGAGAAAGCCCTCGCACAGAAACGAAGACCCAACACAGCCAAAAATAAATAAATAAATTAATTAATTAATTAAAAAAAAAAAAGAGAGAAGTACAAACTACTATGTGTAAAATAAATAAGCTATGCGGGAGCCCCTATGCGAGCATTTGCTTTTACTGAAACCTCTGTACCATTGCCTATCATCTATCACCTGCCTTGATACACTCTTTCAACTAATTAACCATCTTGATCCATGGTCAGTTTTTTTATCTTCACTTCCGTGTCCTTCTCTGGCTTTGTCTTACTTGCTCAGCAAAACTGCTATTCTGGTTAAATGGGACTCTGAGTGAAAAGACAGAAAGTGGTGGTTGTGGGGAGGGAGTGTATGAATTGAGATTATACAAGGATAGCAGTTATTGATGATGACAAGATCTAAGGTATGACCATGGGAGTGAGCATTGTAGGTAGAATGGAGACAAGATCATTGGAAGAGAGGAGGTCAAGAAACTGAAAGGCCAGGGTGTTTGGAAGACGAGTAATGACCCAGAGTTGGAGAGATGACAGCAATAATGATGGATAGTAGGAGACAAAATTCTGTGACTTTTTTATATCAGTAATTAAAGGAAATTAGAGTAATTGAACTGAATTATTTTTCATGAAAGGTCATAACCACTGTCAACAGTGTCCCTGTCAGACAGTGGATTGTTTCATGGATGTATGCAATTCTTCCATCTTCATGATCTTAGTACTTTTCCAGCTGTGTTCCAGAGGTTTGTGCTGGTCATAGCCCTCCTTTGTGCCCCTAATATTACATCTCTGTATAGTCTTCTCTTAGTTGAGTATCCATAGCGAAGAGAATCAAATCCAATGTTGTCAGGCGAAAAGCATCAGAAAAGAAAAATCAATAAATGGCATCGTTCAGTGTAATAATAATGGAATTTTTAACTTGAAAATTCCTTGTGAATAGTCTTCACAGTCTTTGTAGTCACATGCAAATTATATGCTAATATAACTTTAGCTCAGCAAACTGTTTTACAGTTAGTTGAAACATTTGATATTGTGCCTACTGCCTTATAAGTATGTCTCACTCTTTGTCATAGATGAATACCTGAAATATATGTGTAAATAGATTTTTAGTAATACAAATCATATTTTCTCAGTGATTTGCATAATGTCAAAAATCCTTCATCTTTAAGTTAATCATAATTGGTAGTGATAACAGTTTCTCTTCCTAACAAGTAGTTAAATCAATACTTAAATGCACCAGAAATTCTTATTTTTCAAAACCCAGCAAAGCATCATTTTAATGAGAAAAGTCATTCTTAAAAGAAAAGAAAAATCATCCTTGAATCATATAATTTTAAGTCAGAATGGACAACAGAGATTATCTAGTATAGCTCCTTCGGTTTACAGATGAGAAAATTTTGAAGCCCAGAACAGAAAAAGTAAAGAATTTGCCTCTCATCACACATTTTGCTACAGTTGTTGGAACAGATAGAACCAGAACCCAGATCTTAAGCATACTTTCCACTGTGCTATACTGGTATCTAGTTTGTATACTTGTAAATTTATGCTTTTCAATATTGAATTTTCTTAATAAACCATACACCAAGTTAATACTAGTGAGGCCTATTGGTGAAGTTCTCACCAGTGCAACTAAAAGAGAAATGCCTCCTTAAGACTATACACCTGAATACTTTGACTTTATTGAATGGAGCCGTGTTCAAACCTCATCTGAGCCACATTAGTGTATTTGAACCCACAGACTTTTCATTGAATCTGGATCTCACTGTGGATCTCACTCTAATTTAACCAAAAGAACTTAACTCAAAGTTTTAGAAAACTTGAATTTTAAGTGCCTCTTCTGTTACTTAATTGTTGTATAGCCATGGCCAAATCACTTGCCTTTGATGGGTCTTAATTTTCTCAACCATAAAATGAAGATAATGGCTATACTTACCTCACAAAGTTACCGTAATGATCAAATGTTGTGACAGTGATGCAAAAGATTTTGAGTATTTATTATGTGCCAGACACTTTGCCAGTTGATATAATTACAATCAGAAACAAATCCAAGAGTTTATTTTCTATGAGTTAACTTTTCACTTATCAACTAGTTAATTTCACATATACTAATTTTATTTTTTTAATTTATTTTTTCACAAATGAAATCTTGTCTCCTGTTACCTAAGTTTTTTTGTTGTTGTTGTTACATTTATTCTTTGATCACATTAATACTTTTATAAGTATTCCTTTTTTCACTGAGAAACTGCAAGGTAATTATCTGTTATTCGTTATCTACTTGATTTCTTTTCTAGGTATACATCTGATTCTTTTTCTTACAGTAATGTTTATTATCTTTCTTAATGAGATTGAATGACAGAATTACCTTTCACAGGAAAACCAGTGCCATTTGTTGACATAAATTAAAATTCTCTGATGCAGATATCCATTAGACCTCTTACTGAAAATCAGGGGAGGAGGGATATTGATAGGCATGAAAGTCTCAGTTTTTTCTATCAACTTTTTAAAACATCTTAAACTTGGTCATCAGAATATAGGTTTACATTGGTGATTGGATCCCTTTATATTTTAAAGGTAAAAATTTAAATTCTAATAATTTTTTTATATTCTTTGTACTGTTATAGTTTTAAAGACATTGTAGAATTTCAAGATAGATAATTTTACTATGAAAGTTATTGAAAATTATGAAAATCAGGCAAAATAAAATGCATGATTTGAAATGTGCTGCCTTTGAGATATGTTATAAACACTATGATAACCTAACCTTTGTGAAATGTTTGGAAACATTAATAAGGAAGCCAGAGTCATATTTGTAACTGGGTTTCCTTCTTGGCAACTCCTAATAAGGAAGCCAGAGTCATATTTGTAACTGGGTTTCGTTCTTGACAACTCCTGTTTTATGAGTTACTAGACTGCTGAACAAACAAAAAGGCAACATCCTTAAAATTAAAGGGGTTTAATAAAAAAAAAAAAATTAGGTGACAAGATATTTATTTTCAGCAAAAAAAATATATTACTATAAATATTGTTGACAAGGAAATTTATCTCATGGAGATTAACAGTACTTAGTATTTTAATATTAATACCATATAAACTAGTTCAGTTTTAAAAGTTCTAATCCCATGTATCAAAAAATGAATATTCTCAGTATACATAAATATTGATTTTTTTCCCATTTATTTTGTCATCAAAGTGTTCATTTTCCTAGGAATCTAACTAGATCGGAAAATTTACTTTATTATAAAGTTCTAATCACTGTTAGTGATTGGGTTGTTTATGTCAATGCGAAATAAGGAAAGAGACTAAGACGTATTTGGCTTTATGTCTTGTTTTTGTTCTCATATCAAGAGAACAACTGCCCCCAAACCATTGAAGAGAATCTTAGACCTACTACAGTATCTTAACAGGCTGTGAAAAGATGAAATGGATAAATGGTGGCAACTAAAAAACTAAGAAGTAATTTATGTATGTGGTATATAGTAGTGTGCCTTTAGATAGCAAATTTACTACCAAATACTTAAGGCAGATTTTATTAGTGAACAATTTGGGGCAGAGGGAAAAATGCTTAAGAAACTTTTTGAACATATGAAATAATAATGGTCTTAGGTAGATTCATTATTGGTGGATTAGGATACACTGGGTATGTTTTTGATCCACCCTCCTTTAACCCATATGACATTCGTCAAATGGTTGACTGGAATTCATTTCATAATCTGGGGCCTTGGAGCAGATTTTAGCCCCTGTGCAAAGCTAACTGACCCAGATAGGGATTGAATCTGCTGTGTTCAAACAGCAACGCTGTGTTCTGTAAGTTGAGCTAGCCAGGACAAATACGTGTTAATATGTGAAATAGTCACATCGTTGTCCTTATAGAATATCATTGTTTATAGACACATTTCCTCACAAAAGTAGAAAAATGTGGTCATGAAATCCATTGTATTTTTATTGAAAATGGAGAAATAAGTATATGAGAAATAACTGTACTGCCAAATCCTTCAATTGGAGTAATACTTGTTTTGCACAGAACACCATTCTTTTCTCTTGGTTTTCTTTTTTTGTTGCTGTTCGAGAGGTACTTTTGAGCTGGGTGTGACTGTTCTATAAAATGTTTACAGAGATGTGCATATATTTTTTGCTGAACCACTTGCCATTGATTTTGCACACATTAATTTAAGCAGTTTGCTACATTTCCTAACTTACATTCTTTAATGTTACCTGAATGCTTCAAATTATATTTCCTTTTTTCTTTATGGCAGGCGCTTCTGCCTATATGATCACTTTACTTAGGATCACAGTTAAGCAAATACTTTTGTATTTTTTTCTTTTTTATAAATTTATTTATTTATCTTTGGCTGCGTTGGGTCTTCATTGCTGCACTTGGGCACTCTCTAGTCGCGGCGAGCGGGGGTTACTCTTCGTTGCGATGTGCAGGCTTCTCATTGCAGTGGCTTCTCTTGTTGCAGAGCATGGGCTCTAGGCGCACAGGCTTCAAGAGTTGTGGCACGAGGGCTCCCTTGTGGCTCGCGGGCTCTAGAGCGCAGGCTTAGTAGTTGTGGCGCACAGGTTTAGTTGCTCCGCAGCATGTGGGATCTTCCCGGACCAGGGCTCAAACCTGTGTCGCCTCCATTGGCAGGCAAATTCTTAACCATTACGCCACCAGGGAAGTCCCAATACTTTTGTATTTTTAAGATCACCTGCAGCTTTTACAGTATTAGGCACTTCAATTTCGATGAAATTGCAATGTTCCAGAATTTCATTATCATGACATTTAATGTTCAGATATAGCACACAGGTTGTCCATTATGAAGAATCTTAAATTCAGTTAATGTTAAAGCAGATTTTCTTCACTCTTACTAAATTTTTGTTATGTTTCATAGCACTTGTAAAATATTTTGAAATAGTAACATTAATGCTAACATTCATGTGGGAAACAGTTTATCTTCTTAAATTCATACATTTGTCTTATTGTCTTTTTTTTACAGACAGAAGTGGAGCTTATATTCACTTGTCTTCATTTTTCTTAAAAAATTGTTTTTGAATTAATATTATTTTAGCGATTTGTTCTAAGAATATTAAAACTTTGATGGAAGATGAGCTCAGGTGATCAGGACATTGATTCAGGTGTACTTGGCATAGCAGTTCATTAACTATGTGTTAATTATCTATGATTACTCCTGAAAAGCTATAGTGGCTTCATCTTTTAGGTTGCTTCATTAAATCATTAATTTTCTTGGAGGTAACTAAGCCTGACATAATTAAGTCATCTCAGTCTCCACAGATTTTTATCTTCCCATGATGTCAAGAACATTGAGCTAGTTAATATAGGGCATTGCAACTTATTCCATGGATGTACTGACTTTTTATTTTAGAATGCCTTATACTATTTTGTCTTATATTTAAGTATAGTCTCATAAATGTATATCTTTTAATTATTTATTTAAAGTTTTAGCTTACAGTTTATATTTCCTGTGTAATAAGCCCATTTATGCATTTGAACCACTTCTTATCAACAGTTCTTTGAACCATGGCTACATAAAGCTGCTGCAGTTTATCCAGAACATCATTTATGAGGAAGGATTTGATGGATCCAATCCCCAGGTATTGAGTACCTTCAAAGCCTTTTTATAATCATGTATGTAATGCTGTTTTTAAACTCTCTAGGGGTAGACCCAGAAGGTCTTAGAATAATCAACAGCGAACAAGCTGTTTCTAAGCACAGAGGATGTAAATAAGCAGAGCACAGGCAGCCTTAGTTTGACTGTAAATGTGTATTTAGAATTTTAGCTAAGCTCTCAGTGGATGCACATAAGAAGTTCACATACATTGTCAACATTAATTATTTTTAAATATGTATTTGTAGTACCTGGAGTTAATAAATACCACAGTTTGAAAATTACTGTTAAATCTGCAAGACTTGTACTTTTCTATCTAAATTTTTTATATTTCTGTCATTTAGGCCTTAATGTTAAATTATCTTATGAGTAAGAATTAATTATTTCAAGATTTTATTTATTATATTATGCTTTGAGTTGTCTCATTGAATAAAAGATAGATTTTTATTTGCTACATTAAAACATTTTATAAGTTAACTATTTCTCTGTAGCTCTATTTTTAAAAACTTCCTCTGGGTTCCTACTATTAAAAATGTTCCGGTTAGTTTAACTTAAACAAAATGAGGGAAATTTTATTTCTAGATATCATGCCTTTCACAATTCTTCCTCAGTGATTTTAATTGCTATTGCTGCTAAAAGTTTTGCATTTCATTTATAGTATTTTAGCAGAATTATTTCCAGAGCACCATTATTTTTATTGAAGAAGACAAAAAAGCCAAAAGTCTTATTTTCAGCATTATCAACTACATTTGCTCTTAATTCATATCATAGATTTTTAAATATTCTTATAAGCTTTATTGCTATATTTAATACTTTGTCCATGGCAAAATAAATACTTTTAAAATTTGTTTTGATCATCAGTTTAATAGCAGGTTGAAAATACTCATGTGTGTATGGCAAAGCACAGACATTCATTTATAGATGGTTTTTCATGTATGTTACAGTTTTTGTGATGGCCCTTGGTATTTAGTACAGTTTTATTTTGCTCACTGTTGTTCCATTTTTGGTCCTAGCTAAGATTTATGGGCACCATGTCTTCTCTTTGGTGGCAGTGCCCGTCTGGAGAGGTAATTGGTCCCTGACAGACACCTCTCCCCACTTGCTCTGGTAACTATGGAAACAGGCATGTCATAACAGTTCCTGTGGTACAGTGTGCAGAGCTGCTGCTCTTGTAGGATGATGACACATCTTCTAAGAGCAAGAAATTTTATAGAATGCAAAAAAAAGGCAGTAACAAAGAGATACCCTTATACTTACATATATGGATATGTATACACACACACACACATCCAAAGCTATTATTGGAATAGAATGAAAGGTTTGTTTTCTTACTTGTTTATTTGACTATGAATCAACACTGTTTTCAGTAAACAATATTTTATTTCATGAACATTGATAGACAACAAACTGGTTTGGGTCTCTGAACCAGAGAGGTTCTATAACTTTTGATCTTCATAAAGATTAAACAGGGTTGAGACAGACATTTTTATGGTGAATACCAGGAATGCTAAAAACAAATTTTAAATTAAATTAAATATACCAATAAGTTATTATAAATATATATTTCCAATTTTATTAGAACTAAAATATAGTTAATGAATTTCTATATTTTTAAATTATGGATTGCATCATTTGCTAAATTACCTAGTCTATACATCTGCCTCAGAAACTTTAGATTACTTCCGGAAGCCACAGAAATGCATCTATCAGGCACTACTTCAAAACATATTATTCCCGAGTCAAAATAATATTCTGACACTGAAATAAATCCTACTTTTTAAAAGGATATTTTCATCTTACTTTCTCTATCACAACATTTTCAAATAAGCTAAACTAGTTGGAGGCAACAAATAGAAATAGACTCTAAGGAACAGAATATTATATACTACCATATAATTAATAACAGTAGTAAGTAAAGTATTGTAGCTCATCCGTAAAGATACTTGGAGTGGAAACATTTACAAATCGCTGTCATAATTTTATTTTTAATTTTTGATTTTCAGATATCTAAGAAATAATACAATAAGTGAAATTTGAACATTGATTTTACTTAGAGTACCAGATTAAATATTTTAGATCTTCTCATAGGAATAAATTTATTTATTGTTCAGCTGTCAGCAAACATTTATTTTTTTAATTTTATTATGCCTTACAGTATGCCCCATTATTATATGGTGTAGCAAGGAATTATATGTCCCAAACAACACAGGAAATTTGTAACTCAGCCTTTGTTTTTACAATACTGTCATATTTTTTTAAATATAAATGTATTCCCTGTGTTGAAGTATTATGCTCAATTATGTTCTAATGTGCTGTGTACCTACTTCACTTAAATATCTTATCACTCATTCATTCTCTGGCTTAATATTTTCATTCTTTCTATATGTGTATATCAGTGTAACTGTCAAAGTCACTAAACTGTGGTTCTCGTGATTCTGCACCTGACAGCATTTTTGTTATAAACTTGTGTAAACTTTTTGATACAACAGTAGTAGGTAATGGTGACTGTGGGTTAAAATACAGCTGACCTTTAGTTTCTGAAATGTTGACAGGGTAAACAATATGAGGCTGCTCTCCTTTTACCATCAGATTTCATTCTAATATCTAGATTTGGGGTGGGGGGGGGAATTTTCTCTCTTTTTTTTCCAGGTTGCTCTTTCTGTTAGGAATCTAACTTAAGATACAGTTCATAAGATAACAAGTTTAAGGATGAGAAAAATGAACCTTAATCTTGCCATTTTGTTTAAATTCTGAGTTTGTAAGTAATACATAAAAATGAATAACCTATCATATTTCACAGATATAGGAACTCACTGGAAATTTATTTATACTTCTGACATATACCATGGTACATCATATTATTTCATTTTATTCAAGTAATGCAGAAATAAAAAGAAAACAATTTTTATGGACTGTTGAGGATCACCACATATGGTATCTTAGGTGGTTGTCATCATAACCTCAAGGCAACCAGAAAAGAAAATAGGACCAACTGCCTTGATATTGTCATTGTGCTTTAGGTCCTAGAAGTCAGAAAGTTTTTCTCAAACGTGCTTAGACTAAATTCCTCTTTTTAAAATCTCATTCTCGCAGTTTTATCCAGGCCATTGTGTCACTTTATATATTTGAAGAATTATATGGTCTCATACAGCAATGTTCTATTCTATCCTTTTTATTTTAGAGATGAGAAAACTAAGGCCTAAGTAATATACTTGTTTTACCCAAAATCATACATCTACTTAGTTGCACAATGCAGACTTTAAGTCTGTATCTTACCCATCTTACTATTGTCCCCTTAGTCTTTCCTCTTCTAACATTTCAATGTTTTATTCATTTTCCCTACTTTCTTTTGTCAACAAATTCTCCTTGAAAAGGAATACAAAAAATCACTTGTGTGTCTAATATCAGGGAGATATTATATATTGTGTGTATATATATATATATATATATATATATATATATACATATATATATATATATATATATATATATATACATATATATATATATATAGTATTGGGCAATAACTAGTTGGCTAATAAATTTTATTAGTGGTATTCTGTAGCAACAGCAAGTGATATATATATTTTAGGATCTTGTCTCATCAGAAATCACATCTAAAGTGGCATGTTCCAAATCTTTGCTTTGGGAGAATAGTCTTATTTTCCCCGTTAGAATTGTAATAATGATTTTCCAGTTATTTCCATGTGCCAGGTTTTGCTAAGAGCTCCTTCCTTTGCCTGGAAATTTTGCTGAATTGCTAAGGAAAGCATTTGCAAAACATTTGTTCAGTTAGAATAACCCAAACAGTAGAATTTATTATAAACACATCTGCTGGCAAACATTTATTGACAATCATTTTAGCTTTTATTTAATGGTTTTTCAATACTCTTTTCCCAAGAAATATCATTCACTATTATTATGACCTTAATGTCAATGGGATCAAGTTCTAAACATTCACCTGTTAAGTTTTATTAAAAGTGTCAAATTATTACATAAAAATAGCTTCAAGAAGAAAAAATAGAGGCAAGTGTAAAATGCTAAACCCCAAAAAATACATTTTTAAACTTCTTTCAAACAAAATAGTAGGCGGTGGACATGATAGAATTTATCTGAGAAATATTGAGCACTCTGTAGTTTATTGAAAGACTTACAGAGTTTTGTAATACTAAGAATGGTTTGTAAGCATTCTAGTTTAGATTCTCTTTATTATTACCTGTGATTTGTTATGTATTACTTTAATTGCCTCAAACATAATTCTTAGTCACCGTTAAGATTTAGAAACAAAAGCTTGAGGCTTGTGATACTCTTCAAATTTTCCAAAAGAAAAAACAAAACAACAGTTCTGCTATTTTTTTATAGTCTTGTAATCTAAAAGGTTTCCTTTATATTGCCTTATTATTGATAATACATAAAACTTTCTACTACGTCTGTTGACATTATCTCCCTGATCTGCTTTGAATAAAAATAAGCACCGGCAGATAAAAGTAAAAGACGTAGGTATCCTGTTGTTTAATAAAACTTAATGTGTTTACCTCCCTCTCACTTTCCCTTAGAAAAAACAGAAAAACATTTTAAGAATAGGAATCCAGAATCTTGGTTCACCTTTGTGGGGAGATGACATTTGCTGGACAGAAAACTGTGACAGCAGTCGCAGTCTTACAAAGTTCCTCTATATGCTCCGTGGTCTTCTGCGAACCTCTCTTTCAGCCTGTATCATCACAGTGCCAACACACCTTATCCAGGTAAGAACTTTCCGAAACTACTTTCTCCTAACTCGTGGTTTATAGTGAAGAGCAGTTTATAAGTGCTTTATGAATCCGGTAAATTATTTTCATGTGCCATTTGGATAAAAGAGACTTCAGAGGCTTGAAATGCCGGAGCAGCAAGATGTCCTTTAGATTATTCAATTCCCTAGTACTTGTGGTTTTAATATACAGTGAGTATGTGGTAATTTCATCTTCACTAATTTTATTATTTTTTTCTTTGATTTATTGTGAACTTGCTAGTATAATTGTGACATGAGGTTGATTTTGCTGTCATATCTTGTCGATCATAAAGCTGATCTGCATATAGATCTTGAAGAGATATTTTTACACCCATGTATAGCAGCATTATTCACAACAGCTAAAATGTAGAAGCAACCTGACTGTTCACTGACAGATGAATAGATAAGCAAAATGTGGCATATCCACACAACGGGATATTTCAGCCTTAAAAAGGAAGGAAGTTCTCACATGTGCTACAACAAGGATAAATCTTGAGAACGTTAGGCTCAGTGAAATAAGTCAATCATTGAAAGACAAATACTGTGAATCCAGTTATATGACATACTTGGAGTAGTCAAAATTATGGAGACAGAAAATAGAATGGTAGTTGCCAGGTGCTGGGGGTGGGAGAGAATGAGAGTTATTATTTTAATGGGTATGGAGTTTCAGTTTTACAAGATGCACAGAGTTCTGGAGATGGCTGGTGGTGATGGTAGCACAACATTATGAATGTGTTTAATACTACTGAACTGTACACTTAAAAATGATTAAGGGCTTCCCTGGTGGCACAGTGGTTAAGAATCCACCTGCCAATGCAGGGGACACGGGTTTGAGCCCTGGGCCAGGAAGATCCCACATGCCGCAGAGCAACTAAGCCCATGCACCACAACTACTGAGCCTGCACTCTAGAGCCCGCGTGCCATAACTACTGAGCCGGCATGCCACAACTACTGAGGCCCGCGGGCCCAGAGCCCGTGCTCTGCAACAGGAGAAGCCACCACAATGAAGAGTAGCCCCCGCTCGCCACAACTAGAGAAAGCTCGTGTGCAGCAACGAAGACCCAACACAGCCAAACATAAATAAATAAATAAATAAATAAATAAATTTATTTATTTATTTTTAAAAAATGGTTAAAATGGTAAACTTTACACTGTATGTACTTTACCACAGTAAAAAAAAATTGAATAAAAAAGCTGATGTGAATAGGACTAGTCCCCGTCTTCCCTCCTTGTTTCTATATATATTTCTCCTGAAGTTACACTCTCATAAAAAGAGGCCAGTCTCCCCAGAGAAAGAGGGGTCTTTGTCAGATTTCCTCATTGGTTCAAAAAAGTTCTTTTCTTAAGAGTGTTCAAGGGGCAAGTTTGGGACTGTTTCCACAGTATGTATGTATGTATGTACACATATACTATAACATGATACTAGAAATAATATAACTGAAATACCTGCTGCAATGAATGGAATGTGAAAGTCAAAGTAACTAAATCACTGAAATCATTTTTTCTAATGTACATACTAAAACACTTTGATTTGGAATGAATTATAGCAGAGAAGTTTTGAGCTTTGTTTTACTTCTCTAAGAAATAGCAATTATAACAACAATGAGAGCAACTAGCAAACAAAAAACACTAAGTCAGGACCTAACAATTCTTATAGAATTTTTATGTAAATGCTATTGTCTCCATTTTACATATAAGGAAACTGAGGTATAGAGAAATTCAGAAATTAGATCAAGTTTAAATACTTGAGAAACCATAATTTGAACCCAGAAAATCAGGTTCTAGAACCATATTATGGGAAAATTCTACTACAATATCTAACAGATTTGTATTCTGGAACTCATTCTTTCAAAGCTAGTAAATCTCAAATCTTTAACCTTAGAGCTAAATAGAAAGGACTTGAAGGGTTCATCTGAATTAAGCTCCTGTCCTTGGATACGTTAAGCATTATCCCTGTTTCACAACTGAGGTCTGAACTTAAATGACATATTCAAGCAAATCAAAGAAACAAGGACTATGCTTGGTGACACTCCAAAGGTCTGTGAGAACTTTACATTTAATTACATAACAGAAATATAGCAGATGTAATTGAAAGTTGGAGGCCTCCAGGGAGTACTTGAGTACTCGAATAAGAATAGACATATAAAACAATGGAATAGAATTGACAGTCTAGAAATAAACCCATACATCTGTGGTCAACAAATTTTCAACAAGGGTGCCAAGACCATTCAGTAAGAAAAGAATAACCTTTCAACAAATGGCATGGGACAACTAGATAGCTACATGCAAAAGAATGAAGTTTGGACCCTTACCTCACACCATATACAAAAATTAATTCAGAATGAATTAAAGACCTAAATTTAAGAACCAAAATAATTATGAAATAAATATACATATATATGTAATTTTAAAATTTATTGCAAAGGTGCCTATGCAATAAAGAAAAGAAAGAAAAAAATTTCTATAGCCATTTTGGTAGTGATCATCATTATTATTTAGAGAAGAGATTCCAAACCTATTGTGAATGTTTGTGACAGTGATACCTCTAGCCTCTGTGTAAGGGAAGAGCAGTAATACTATCAGAATACTTCAAATCATCCTATGTACACCACTGAACATTAAGCAATATTTGAATGTTGTTATTTTATAGATATATTTGAATTCTTGTAAAACTGAAAAAGATATCATTTAAATTCTGCTTTTTAAAATACCAGTAAAGAGACTATTTTGAAAAGGAAATAGGAAAACATAAGGTCAGACTTTGGTGACCTTATACCACAGTCTCTTCCCTAGACAATTTTGCCTAGCTATCGTATAGTAGTCTTCTGGTCCTAATATCAGTGGAGCTATAAAAAAAAACAAATAAATTATTCCCTTGCTCTTTGAACATGACATCTGACCATATATTTGGTTTTTTATGAAAATACTTAGGAGAAAATGTAAAACTTAACAGTTTGCTTAAACCAGTCATGATATAAATAGTGGGTAAAACTCTAAATAACTCTTAAAGACTGGCAAGGAAAATCACAATGTTTAGGCTAAGAAAAGAGAATAAGAAGTGGAAGCAGTATGCTTACAAAGCTAACCAAAGACATATGCATGCACAGAACCAGGGAACTGTGAGTTTGTTTAATAAAAACTTACATAGTGATTTCTACAGGCCAGTTGCAGTCCTAAGATCTTTTCAAATATTAACTCATTTAATCCTTATAATAATCCTATATTGTTGGTGCTATCATTATTTCCATTTAATAGATAAGGAAAAAGGGACAGAAAATTTAAGTGACTTTCCCAAGATCACACAGCTACTTGAGTGACAGTATTTAGATCTAAGCGTTTCCCTTCCAAATACCATACTCTTAACCACCATGCTCTGCTGCTTATTCAATGGAAGTACTAAAATAAGGTCAAAATTAAGACGCAGACTGTGCACAAAGTAGCATTCAATGATAGAAAGAACCTGGGCTTTGGAGGGAGATAGACCCAATTAGTAATTTGGTCTTAGTCAAGTCCTAACTTTCTCAGCCTCAGCTTCTTCATTTGTAAAAATTCAGAGGATTAGCAATAACATGTGCTCACCCAGTGCTGGCACATGGTAGGCACTCATTATATGTCAACAATTGTCACCTTCACTATTGTTACTTAAACAGACCCCCAAAACTGAGAATTTGAACAGAGATCAGGCTGCAAAAACTAAGGTACACAAGTCCATCGAAGTAATAGAAATCTTCAGCTTTCTGCCTCTTTTTATGAACAACATGGACAGGATCTTCTCACAGGTTAGACAGGTTAGGAAGCTTGGCTGAAGTCAGATGGCCATTGAAGTCTTAGTAACATCACCTTGTTGTAACATGACTCTTTTTAACATCATACATCAACTTCCTCTCGACTATGACCAGTGCCTTCCCTGCAGACTCTGAGTCAAGGTTTAAATGGTGATTGAATAATTTATTCAATCAACAAATATTTATTGCAAGTACCATTCTAGGCATCCATGGGGATATAGTAGTGAACAAGACAAACAGGGTCCCATCCTCCTGGAGTTTTTTCAGAAATATGAAAGATAGAATGGATGGAGCAGACAATTAGTATATGCATGTATTTTGGATGCTTGAGCTTGGTATTTGAGAGTAAAGTAGATTCTGACAGGACATAGAAATGCAGTTTGATATCCTTGGAAATTTTGTCATATAATTAAACATCTATAGATAATAGAAGTGTGACACCTTTATTTAAATATATTATATAAAGTAACACTAGATTAAAAGTATATAAAATATCTATTTCTCTTAGATTGGGAAAAACAGCCAATCACAGCCCTCAGAATAGGAGAAAATATTTGCAAACGAAGCAACTGACAAAGGATTAATCTCCAAAATATACAGGCAGCTCATGCAGCTCAATATCAAAAAACAAACAACCCAATCCAAAACTGGGCAGAAAACCTAAATAGACATTTCTCCAAAGAAGATACACAGATTGCCAACAAACACATGAAAGGATGCTCAACATCACTAATCATTAGAGAAATGCAAATCAAAACTACAGTGAGGTATCACCTCACACCAGTCAAAATGGCCATCATCAAAAGATCTACAAACAATAAATGCTGGAGAGGGTGTGGAGAAAAGGGAACCCTCTTGCACTGTTGGTGGGAATGTAAATTGATACAGCCACTATGGAGAACAGTATGGAGGTTCCTTAAAAAACTAAAAATAGAACTACCATACGACCCAGCAATCCCACTTCTGGGCATATACCCTGAGAAAACCATAACTCAAAAAGAGTCATGTACCACAATGTTCATTGCAGCTCTATTTACAATAGCCAGGACATGGAAGCAACCTAAGTGTCCATCGACAGATGAATGGATAAAGAAGATGTGGCACATACATACAATGGAATATTACTCAGCCATAAAAAGAAACAAAATTGAGTTATTTGTAGTGAGGTGGATGGACCTAGAGACTGTCATACAGAGTGAAGTAAGTCAGAAAGAGAAAAACAAAGACCATATACTAACACATATATATGGAATCTAAAAAAAAAAAGGTTCTGAAGAAGCTAGGGGCAGGACAGTAATAAAGACGCAGACGTAGAGAATGGACTTGAGGACACGGGGAGGGGGAAGGGTAAGCTGGGACGAAGTGAGAGAGTGGCATGGACATATATACACTACCAAATGTAAAATAGATAGCTAGTGGGAAGCAGCCACATAGCACAGGGAAGTCAGCTTGGTGCTTTGTGTCCACCTAGAGGGGTGGGATAGGGAGGGTGGGAGGGAGGAGATATGGGGATATATGTTTATGTATAGCTGATTCACGTTGTTATACGGCAGAAACTAACACACCATTGTAAGGCAATTATACTCCAATAAAGATGTTAAAAAATAAATAAATAAAGATTACATGAAGTTCAAAAAAAACCAGCCAATCAGTGTTCTTACTTTAGTTATTAGCATTCTGTCAGACCTGTACAGTAATGATTAGTTACCCTTTATTGTACTTTTGGCATGCTTCCCATGTTTAATTTCATTGTAGAGAAGGAACACATAGTTAAGGAAATTGCAAAGAGGGGGAAAAGTTAAAATAGGGAAAATAATGACAGATTCGAAGCTGACTTTAACTTATTGTTGTAATAAGACTTTTGCAAGTAGAGTGGAAAAAAATTATTTTTAAATTTGCATTTGAACTATTTTCTGCTCAGCCTCATAACTTTGAACTTGAAATAGTTTATTTCCTTTGGGTTAGAGATTATTTTCATCACAGCACAGGAAATAACAAGCGTACGTTGAAACAAATGGATAAAATAAATTCTAAATATCTGTTTGCTGAAAACACTAAAATTATTCATCAAATATATTATGAATGTCTTAAAATATGTATGCATATATAGTCCTAAACAATTTTCCCTGTGAAGTAGTAGTATTGCTCATCTGGTCTCTTGCTAGAATATAGTTTTAGTATCTGCCCAAAGACACTGTATTAAAAATGTATGTGAAAATGGCCAAGTTAAATACAGACTTTGTTACATGCTGAACTGTGGAGCAAAGTGTCATTAGAAGGAGCAGAACTATGGACGGCTCCCCTATATTCCGGCATTACTCAGTTCCCAGATCCCTGCTGTGTAGTTGTTCCACTCGCCAAGAAGCCTGTTAAAGAGCCCCCAAGAGCATGTGTATGGCCCTCCATGTTAATAGTTAATTGGTGAGGATGGCAAGATGAGAGGACAGCCGAACATGTGGTCTCTCAGACTCAAGCAGTAGACAGACCTTTAGTTATAATAACAGCAGCTGCTCACATTCTCACAACTCAACTGTTCAAAACTGTTGTCGAGTGAAGATTATCGTGGATTGAAAAAGAAAGAGGAAAAGTTACATCTAAGAAAAATAACTAAAACCCTACCTTGAAACTCTTCCTTCCTATTATCTTAAGTATGAGAATATTATTTCAACTTTCAAAAACTTAAGTATAAATTTCCATATTAAAGATTGTTATATTTCCGCTACATTGAACATTCTGCTGCTTTTTTTCCTGTTTACTGTTAGAAACACAAATGTTCCTACACCCTTCGAAACTTTTTAACGAGCTTTTTTTACAAGGTGATAACTTTGAAACTGTTACAATCGGATACTGTTTGATTTCCATATCTAGCAATATATGAAACTCTAATGTTTTTTTGTCTTATAAATGAGAACTGGCTTACTATTAGCGAAATTTGTCATCCACTTGCAAATTATACAAATATTTTGTGCCTTTTAAATTAATTTTATTTTCAATTATCAGTGACAGTTCTGCTTAAGAAAAATGGTGACCGATAACATTTATTCTTTTTGGAAATAGAAACTTAGTTTCATGCCTTATTATGATTATATTGGCGAGGTGAAAGGAAAATAAATTTCCCCTAGCTTATGCATTTTATTTACACAATCTGTGACAGGTTGTTCTTGATTTGTATTTTTTATTGATTGAAAGCACTTTTACCTGACTGTCAGGAAATAAATATTAAAGCACTTAGAGTTGTAATTAAAATAGGAAAGGTTATTTTTCTATACCTTTCTCACAGCTTTCCTTTCAAAAAGAAAATTTACTTTTTATTATTGCTAATCTATTCAAGCTGTCATAATCTACACTTTTAAGGAATTTTTAAATATAAACAACCCAATAAATTTCTCCTTAACTATAATAATGCAGGAATGAAAACTTCCTTGACATTATTGATGATAAAATATGAAATAACTTTTTCTCATTCTACAATAATTCTTTGTATTGCTAGCATTTAATGTATTTGCTTATAGAACATTAGTTGGTAAACTATTTAAACTTTCTTTTATTCAGAATAGATTTTAGATTTGAAACTGGCCTATAACGTATTTTTATTGGTCATCACTGGCATTTGGTCAGTAATAACCTTATTCAGTTTTTATCATAAACCACTATTTTCCAACAATTTTATCTGTGGAATTTCCCTCCCCACCTTCCCCCCGCCTCCAGCTACCTCACTGAAGAAAACTATCACCAGCATTAGTTAGCTTATACCAAGGAAAAATCATTTTCTGAAGAAAAGCAGGAAGACAGGCCCTTGTTACATGTCTCTTGAAAACTGAATGAAGTTTTATATAGTGTGTTATTTTAATTGATATATCTTCAAATCGATCTTCTATAATATTAATATATGAAAACTTTGAACCCACTGAAGTAAATGATGCAGTATGTTTCAGTGTAGAGAAATTCAGAACAAACCTTTTCACATCCATAAACTTTTGTGTGCATGCTGAGTATTTTAGCAGCTAAACTCTAAGGCAAGCAATGGACAGCTATAGAACTAACCACTAATATAGGATTATGAAATGTGGCCTCCAGTGGCCTTGTGAATTTCTCTCAGTGTGAAATCTTTTATTCTTAAAGCAAGACCTAAGAATAATTGCATGGTAAGGGAACAACAGACTCTTATGAGTTTACAACTATAAAATTCTGGAAAATATTTTTTTTGTAATTGTTGATATGAGCATCATTATAGGAAAGCATAACAACACCTTCTGCCATATAACTTAATCTATCTTAAGTGGTCTTTTTAAATGTACTTTATTAAGGAGAATTATTATTTGAAATGGTCTTTTTAAATGCAGTTTGTTACAAATATTTAAGGCTGAAAATTACAGATTCAATCTCTTGATCACAACTATCAATAATTAAAGGATAAAGTTGGATAGTCTGGGTATCAATTTTTCATATTCTCAACTAAGAATCTGCCTTAATTTTTCTAGACCTTCTCAACTATTCTGATATAGATTGCAAAAAATTAACATTTTTAAAAGTTTAAAAAGAAATAATTTTTTAAATGAAATGAATCATATTAAACCCATATTAATTTTACCATATTTGTCAAATTCCAGTCTTTGAAAATTTAGTAACGTCATACAAGTCTGGTTGGGTGTAAACAGAGTCTGTTTTTCTTTACAACAACAAATAATAGAACTGTGTTTCAACTCTGCTCCTATACGCTTGGATTTATAAATTTTTATAGTTCCAGTTTTTTTTTCTTCTGTTTCATATTGCACAATCTAGTGTTTGATTAATTTTTTAAATCAAATCTTAGCTTGTATGCATTATACTTATATTTCTAATTTACTTTCTTGGTCCAGGATGTTTGAAAGTTTTTACACAAATAAACTCCAAATTTCTTATAAGTTTCTGTCTACGTAGAGCGTTAGGAGCAGTATATGTGCCATTTTGTCTTAGTGTAAATATGCATATTAAATAAGGGTAGCATATTTAAAACTGTCAGTAAGATTCATGTGTGTCTTCAGAAGTAAAAAGAGCCATTTAGAAACCTTTTATTATAATTAATCTAACCAAATCATATTCAATAAGGCATACAATGAAAAATAATTTTGACTTTAAATACTTTTTTGCTTTCCCTAAAATTATGAAGTTTTGGTTCATATAGCGATTCATACTATATAGTTCCTAGTAGTGGTGATGGTTGTTAAAGTACTATTTAGAGCCAAAATTTTCAAATATATCAATGATAGAAATAGTGAAATGTCTCATCACAGTATGGAGATTGAGTCATCTGTTTGGGCATATGGAATCTTTGGCTGCTGGACTGCATGGTCTTTATAATGCCCAATGTCCAGGCATGGACACAACTGTTCTGGGAGCAGAATCAGGGAGGGACTCTGTGTTTCGTCTCCTTGAACATGATAGAAGAAAAAAAAGGGGAAGGATCTTTAACATTTTTATTATAGACTCTCCTCTACTACATCACTTTTGTGTACAGAAAAGAAGTACAACTTTACTTAATTTTGTATTTATTTTACAAGTAGAATTACTAAGCTTTTTACCTTGGGTGTTACAAGCTTTCTGAAAAACACCTATAAGAAAATGCAAATTTTGAATTATTCCTATTTATATACTTAGATGCATACCTTCCCTTAAAGAAAGATTACTGTCTTCAAAGAAGGGCGATACTTATTTCTTAATATCGAGACAAAACATGCTTGTAACAAATTATAATTTAAAGCTGTTTAAGTACCTGGTCATATATTATATCCTAATATTATTTTTTAGCCCTTTGCTATTAATTACATTATTATTACTATATAAAGAGTTCCCGCTTCTCTAATAATGTTTTCGCACCCTATGTAGTTAATCTTTAATGTTGGGGAGGACGGGAGAGAGATTAAGTTAGCCTTGTAACCTCTTTCTCTTCCAGGCTGATGATGGAAAATAAAAGCTCTTAGCCACAAAATGTAACACTTAGAATTAATATTTAATTAGACTAGCAAATTGTACACTGTGGCTGAAAGCTTCCGAAGAGTTTTTAGTGCCACAATTGACCTACAGGTTTAATAATAACTCACTTCTAGAAGCAAGTGCCAGTTCAGCATAGTAGAGCCACTGTAAGAAAGTCCTGAGAGATTAAAATCAGCAAACCAAATGGCAGGCAGGGATTCCTGGGATGGAGCCTTCTGGAAAGCTGGGAGCTGGAATAGCTTTTAAGCCAGGATTCAGATGAGAACAGTGGGTGAAAAAGCTGATCCCTCCTGTTCTGGGAGCTTCTGGTTGTAGGCCAAAATCTTAGAACAGATTTTTACTAAATGTTTTTGCTGCAGCTATTAACTTACATTGAAAATCAAATATTGAATAATTTTTCTGTAAAATTTAACAAAATTTTTGTGTAAACATTAGTTCTTAATTTCTTATATATTAGTACATAATATCTGTAAACTCAGATCATTAGATTATCAGATGGGTTTGGCGCTGTACATCTATGCTGTTTTGCTGTGACATGCTGTTTCCTTGTTCCCTGTATAGTTGATTTATATGGTTCATTTCTATATTATTTCATTACGGGGCATTATGCAGAGCCTGAGAAAGAGATTCTGAAGTCTGTAGCCCAAGAAATTTTTTTTTCCAGAAGAGATATATATCAACAAACATAAATCAGGAGCATTTTTAATTTTTAAAGACCTAATATTTATAAAAGCAATTCTACATTTGTTTATGCTTATGATGCAATTAAATTATAAGTAAATAATTGGACCTCCTGGTGAAACATTGGATCCTTATATCTCTGAGAAATTAATCTGGTGAAAAAATAGGATACTGTGAGTTTGAAAATGTGCAAACACAGAACAGCCAACTAAAAAAGGAACACCTTACATAATTTGTTGGTTATATCTTAAATAATTGAAGGAAAGCTAGTCATTAGTTAAAAATTCAAGCAGGTGAGAACCTTGCCAGCAGAGGGAGTAGTCCTGTCTTCCGTCAGGTTCCCATCATATTCCCACCTGCCTCAGCCTTTTTCGCAGCCAGTCTCCCATCTGGACCTGGCTCTGTCAGCCTGTTCCTGATGACAGGCTATAATTTTATACTCAATATGGGATTATTCTAAGCTGATTTTAAATTTTAGTATCTTTAACCTACCACTGCATCGCAAACATCAGCTGGATGCTCTGTTTGATATTTGGATATTAGCAGTTGTTTTTCCAGGCAGGGTGTGAGCTTTTGGACATCTGCGAATTGCATTTTAAGGGTTTCATGTATAAAGTAGTGAGCAACAAATTTCTGATTTAGGAAGTTACCCATAAAAGATTTAAAAATACAAGTAAATTTCCATGGGAATAATTTCTATAATATGAAACTAGATGATGTATAGTTTATTTAAAATGCCTAAAATTAATTTTGAATATTTTGCCATTATTCTGTTCAGCCTATCCATTACAGCATTTTGTTCAGTCCATTTATAAGGGTTTTCAGAATATGTAAGTTTTTTTAATGTTTTATATAATAACTTACTAAAAAATAAAACTGATGTAAACAAATGTTCTGCAAAGCATGTAGTATTTGAGACCAGTGTAAATGTAAATAATATATCTGAAAATAACATCATGTGTTCTTTAAAAAATGCTTCAATTTTAAGGAACCAACATTTTCATACCAAAATATAGAATAACAAGTATATGATCAGATGGAAAACAAAAAATATGGCTCCATTGCTTAATCCTAGTAAAAATCCTGGTATTTGGCAACATACTCAGCAATTTCTTTTGCCCTTGAGGTAGGTATATTTACCATTAGCTTCTTTGTGGATATGTTTTAAACATTAGAAAAAGGAACCAAAATGTGTTGTTTTATGATTTCCCTACATGAATATCAATATACAATGCTACCAAGAGAGTGTTGCCATTAGGATTTTTTTTAATTTACAAAAGTTCCTCCATATTTTAAAATTGTGTGTGACCTTGAATAAAGTTCAGTATTAAATCTGGAAAGATTTAATCTACTACCTTCACTAAGGTATTAATATTATTATTAATATGTATTAGTATAATTTTGATAAAATTATATTCTTTCTTAAATTCAAAATTAATTATGAATATAATTATCTCCCCACTATCAATTTTTTTTTTTAGTAAAATAAGAGTCTAATCCACAGAAGTAAGTGACAACTCTGGGAAGGTGAGGGAAGGCATGTAAAAAATTACAAACTGTATAACTGTTTTAATTTTATTATTTCATAGTCTTGATTTCAATTGAATGGAGAACTTAATAAGCATGGAAAAACAAATACCTCATTAAATATCCCTAGATTTATCCTTCCATTCAAGTTTGTTTTTTTTTGAATACACGACAAAAAAAAATGTCATGAGTTGTGGTATGTTTGTGTTTCTAATATCATTTTTTTTAAAATGTTATTATAACTTGAGCTGTTAAGTAGAATAATTGCTTTTCTTGTGGTGATTCCCTCCCCACCATAGACACACACCATCGTTTCACATAGTAGGGTCAAACATAAATTTGAATATTTCTTTAACTTTTCAATATTAACTTGATAGTGCTTTCGTGCTATTGTAGTCCCAAATCTGATGTGCGTGCCATACTCAGATGGAGCTCTACCCTTCATATTGTGTGTTTGCTGTCGTTCTTATTTGAGTAACCCAAGAACTTATTCTAATTTGAGGCGTTTCACAAATGCTTTATGTCAGTTGATTTATTCCTTTCAAGCTTCTTGATAGTTAAGTGATTGGTTAATTACCTTTTAATTATCTTGTTAAAATCTTTCCTGGAAGTATATAGTGTATTGGTACAAACTATATCATTTATATTGTTGAGATAATTAGGTCCAAGTAAGTAAGGAAATATTCAGAGTTTTTTGATATATTCTCATTGTTATTTGGTCACTCTAAATAGGTATCTCAACTATTTTTATTAAAAAACAAAGGGAGCTTCCTGTGGCAGTGGTTGAATCTTTATCTCTTAACAAAGTTCTTAATTTTGGCTTCATGAGCTTTGAATTGGAAAAGAGCATTAAATTAACCTTCCTTTATTTAAAATCTATTTAATGGATTTGGCATATCCTAATAAAAAGAGGTTACCATTCTGTAGAAGTAAATAGGAAACATTCTATGAAACCAAACAAGGAACAATCCAAACAAAAACTCTGTGAAGTTTTTCTGTGAAATTAAAATTGGAGTAAGAAAGTAGTCAACTGGACATTCTGATTTGCCTTTTTTATTTGCAACATCATTTGACATAATTTAAATTTAAGTAATTAATTAAGAAATTACACCACAACAGAAAGTTTTAAGAACCTTTTATGTAACTTAATACAATGCTATTTGGGATTGCCAGCAAACTCTTAAAACTCCTGGACCCTGGCTCTCTTCTGGCTTCCCTCCTAGTCATGTCTTGGCTACTATCCAGAGCTGACAACTTTCACCCAGGACTGAAGGGCGATTTGCCTAGTATAAGAAAGATTTTTGAGTCATCCTAGATTTTCACATCCAGATAGGCAGGAAGGAAGAGTGGCAGTATCACTGTATATATTTGGGTGATGTCATTATGCCATGCATGCGGTGTAACCATTAATTTACTCATACTGGTGAATCCTGAATGTCCTTACTCAAATATTCTATTGGCAACTATATTGCAACAACTTCAAATTTAACACAAAAATTATTCAAAATTTATGTCTAAGTAATAGATGCACAAATACCTTTACTTCTCCATTTCCAACTACATACATATACTGTAGACTAAAGAGGTTTCGCATCTTGGCTAACAACATAAAAACACTTAGAATCTCTTAAGATGAGAATATAGAAGTTCCAGTTTCCAGGCCTCTGCTAAAATCATTATGCTAAAGCTTTCTGAACATTGCAGGTTATAATAAGACAATTTATTGTCCATAGTGCATTATTCCTAAAGTGAATTGTGATTATTATGCTTTTAAGGATTTTTAAAAGCAGTTAATTTTAGATTCTTTTAAGTAAATTTACCTACCTTTATCTAAAAGACCATTTAGTATTAATATTACGATTTGAAAGACATTTTGACAAGAGTGGTTTTAAGATATGATTACATCAATATACCACGTTCCCTATGAATCTTGGAGGTAAAGAAGTAATCTGTAACACTATTTGAACTTTTAAAAAAGTAAGTACCTTTACATGCCCAAATATCTTTTATGCTCTTACAAATGATTGGAAGACTGAATGAGTTTAGTATAAAATTTATCTCATTCCGAAACTTAGATGTTATTCTTATATAATTTCCTGTGCTTTTTATTTTATAGACATTTTTCAGATATCTATACAACTTTCACAATTAATCTTGTTTGCCACATTACATAAACTGTTTTCCAGAATTGCTGTGCAGAAAGCAGTAAGGTCACCGTTAAATGTAACTTATTTTATGGTAATGATTAAAAGTTTATTCTTGTTCTGATACTTCATGGAAGCTTTTAAAATAGAATTTCGTTTGTAGTTAATAACTGATGTAAACCTATGGAACTTAGCAATATGACAAATGAAATATATGTATGAGTTTCTGAGATATTAAAATCTAGGCTGTCTATCTTTTATATTAATTCATCAGTTTTCCTCTGCAAGGTGGACAATTGATATTTGTAATCTCCCACAAATTACCTTAAAAAGACTTATAATGTAGATAAATATTACAGGATGTTAAGTGGTTTATTAGTCAATTTTAAGGTTAAATTAAGGAAAGAAACCTTCTTTGAAATAAATGTCAAGTTGACCATTTAAATACGCAGGACCTTGCCTATATAGTACTAGAATGGAAGACTAATTCCGTACTTAAACCTTACAATTTCTATCATTCATAAGCCCTAGCTTATATCACCGAAATCCTGATATTTGAGTCGTAACAAAAATTGACTTTTATAATTTTAGATTCAGATATTTAGATACAAAGGCTCAGTCTTCTATTTATAGATAAAAGGAAATCTGACCTTTTTGATTAAGAAATACTGTCAGTAGCCTTTATAAGTGCTTGTTCATCTGAGGGTCCATGACAGGAGTACTCTTCCCAGTTGAGTTTATCCTAAAAATGAAATGATAAGAGTCTGCTGGTTGTTATCTAAGATCCTTCTTAATGGGAGAACCACATGGTTATTCTTCATCTCCCACTTGTTCTCACCCTCTACAGCCAACTCAGCCATACCCCACCCCCACCCCAACATTGTTCAGTACTCAGCACAATGAATCATTTTCAAGTTGACTCATTGTGAACTGTCTCCCAGCTGTTGGAATGTCTGGCAGACATTTTTGTTTGGGTGAAGAATAACTGGCTGAAACCCAACCTGGATGAGCTCGATATAATGGTCTTTGGCTAAAGAAATATTGAGAGGAGCATGTTTATGGCCTTTGAAACCCCTGTTATTCCTGGAGTAGGACCATCCCCTGTGGCATAGAACTGAAAGTAAGGGATCAATCTGGATTATTTTCTCACCATTGAATGAAAAATTGCCTTGGAAAAAATAGGCATTTCCAAACGATGTTCGTTTTTCTATTCTTGGTACCCCCCCGTGATTGAAAGTATTAAAGACAATTAAGGATAATTACTTCTGCTGCTTCCTTTTAAGAGCACTATTTCAAAGGCTGTAATATTCTCTTCATAACACACATTTCTACTTACAGAGGAGTTGCAAAGTACTGCCCTAGATGTGAGTTAACTAGTCACTTCAGCATAATGTTTAGTGACAGAGGCTACTGTGTATTTCAAACCAAGTCAGTTAACATTAACCAGCCCTCTTTTATTTTTCATTCTTAAGCGATCTTTACAAGAGAACTTAAACAGAGGAATACCAGTAAGCTCAATAGTCAATCACATTTTCAGAAAGTGAACATATTTGATTATATTCGGACTTTTCTTAACAGGGGACATAGCATGAGACTGTAAATTGTCTTGACTGTTTTACATTTCCCATACTTTTTTTAAGGATTAGTTTTAAAATGGTATATCAGTGTATAAAATGGGAGTTTCAAAATTATAAAATTTTATAAACAACAATCTTTTCAACTTATCCTGATCTTCAGGTCAAATATTTTTCTAAGGTGTTAGAGCCTATAAAATAGTTTTCAAACCTATCACCCTATCAGGAGTTATAAGGAATACTGAACTTTATTAAATTAAATAATTCAAGAAAACCTGCAGATTATTGTGATTATATTTTTAATTATTATATTTTTTATAGCCATGAAATTCTGGGTATTTTAGAACTATTGCTATTTAAAATGTGACATCTTTTATAATGTATTGTTCAGCAGTATTTTTGATTCAGGTCTGGTTGTGTTGGGAAGGAAAGGGTAGGCTACTAGTCTAGTGCTGGTCATCTGCAATCTTTTCTTTGCCTTTATCGTTATTACAGAGTCAAATAGCAGCATCTGGAAAGAGAGAATAGAAGACTGCAGAGTTGGCCATGCTGCAGACTCTTAGCTGGACCCTTCCATGTTTCTAATATGATACAGAGGACCTCAGCTATTATAAGGCTGGGACGTGGTCCCAGTTGACAGATGTTAGTGGGATCTTCCCTTATACATTATACTGTACTATATACTGCTTCTAAATTCTGATGTTCATCAGATTTTCCAATGGGCAATGGGTAAAGTAATTTGAAAAAATAATAGTATATGAAAATAAAGATAGCCTTGCCCCTTAAGACAAGAGAAAAACTATTTTTCTATGAAAACTAAGGTATGCCCCCTCAGCTCTTCGAATTAGAGTAGCATGCCTACATGGGCCATATTTTTCACCCAGTTTTCCACCTGTGGTAGCTTTAACTTTTAAGTTATTTCTCCATGTTGATAGTCTATCTTCTCTACAATTTGTCACTGAGATGGCATAATGACATTGTCTAGATGGTATATTTTAAATATAACATGAGTGTTTTGTTTCCTTGTTTTACAGAATAAAGCAATTATTGCTCGTGTTACAAACTTGTCAGATACGGTAGTTGGTCTGGAATCATTTATTGGTTCTGAGAAAGAAACCAACCCATTATATAAGGATTATCATGGTAAGCAGCATCTTTATAATGAAAATGGCGTGTTCCAATTGCCTGGAAGAATCTTGTCCAGTCATAATATCTACTGTCATGTAGCATGAATTTTATTTTTTAATATATCTGTTAAACGTTTTTCCTTCCTGGCCAATCTTTCATGACAGCTTGTCACCAAACTACATTATGACTAAGAAGCGTAGTAGCTATTTGAAAGGTGTCAAACCCAGGTACTAAGGCATGGCTCAGTCAGATGTGCATTTTGTCCCTAAAGTTGCTGTGAAATCAGTCTTACTTATTAACCATGTTAGAAATAAATATTATATAAATTCTAATAATAACAGCTATGTATAGTGGTTTATACTTTACAAAGCTTAGCTGTATGATAAATAAAATTCGTACTGTATTACAGTTAAAAAGTCCTAGTCAATCACATTTTCAGAAAGTAAACATCTTTTTATTATATTCGGACTTTTCTTTGATCATTTTGTTGTTAGAGTTATTAGCAAGTTTTAAAATGTTACCACCCTAGTATAAACACAGGTCAATTAATCAGGCTTCTTACTTATATTTTTTGACTTTTAATAGTATTTTAGTCATTTGGTTAATTTGGGGATTTTTTTAAATAAAAGTTCCTACATAGAACTGTCGCAATAGGGTAAGTTTAGTAGTTATGCTTATCTTAGATCTAAGCTGAATACAGAGTATGGTGAATAATAAATTTTTACCTATTTACTTATTCTGAGTGAATACTAATTATTGCTATTATTATTGTGGAACTACTATACTTCCATGGAAAACCTTAGTCTAAAGACTGAATAGCTTATTTGAAGCCTGCTACAAGATTGTGTAAGATTGTGATTGTAGGACTGTGGCAATTTCTAGAGTCTACCAACAAAAAGATTATAAGATACTTATGACCACCAGTGCTTTAAAGAGTTGGCATAAAACCTTTTAAAAAAATAATAAAATAGCATGATCTAACAATCAAGTATTTTTTAAAAGGCTAGAAAATATAAACTGTGAACACAAACTACATAAAATAATTTGCCTCATGATCATTGCATAAGTGTGCATGTGGTATATGCCCAAATTAACCCTCTATATAATTCATTTAATATATTACTGTTGCTTTGGTAGGAAGAGAACGGTTAAGGGTAAACTATTTTCCTTTTTTTTCTTTTTCTAAAATTTGTATTAAACTATAATTGACATATAATATTGTATTAGTTTTAGGTCTACAACATAATGATTTGATATAGGTATATATTGAGAAATTATTACCACAATAATTTTAGTTAACATCCATTACCACACATAGTTACACTTTTTTTTTTTTCTGTTGGTGAGAACTTTTAAGATTTACTGTCTTAGTAACTTTCAAATATACAGTACAGCATTGTCAACTGCAGTCACCATGCTACACATTACATCTCCAGGACTTATGTATCTTATAACTGGATAAACTATTTCTTTAATTTATTATTTACATTTTATGTTAAAACAACTCAAGTTAAACATTATCTTTATAAGTTATATCTGAGTATCATTTGTAAGTACTATGAGTTTATAAATTTAGTAAAATCATATTTTATATTCTAAAAAATATTATTTTGATTGAAACATTTCAAAGGTTGAAAAGCTATGATTTTTTTGTGCTGAAATCTCTGGATTGATCAGTTTTGTTTGCCACAGATTAATGGGTGATTCTGATGATAAGTAAAGTTTCTGTTAATAAGAAGGACCTGATGAATGATTGATTCACTCTGTAAGGCCTCCTGATTTAACAGTTAGCTAAACAAGCACTTGCAAGGTTAAAATGATAAATGTGCAAGTGGAAGTATGGTGTGAATATTTGTAATATATTTTACTAAATAACTCTGTATGAGATATTTTTAATTTGTATGTAAAAGCTGTCTTCTTAATAACACCTTTTGCATTTTCTTAAGTTTAAAAAATTGTCAGATATTTTAGTGAATTATTTTTGAAGGGGCCATTTCTAAAGTTAAGCACTTGGAGGTTGACCCTTTTAAGCTAACAATAATACATTACTAAGCATCCAAATACACACACACACACAAAACTATATACTAGAGAAGCAATTATGTAAATAAGATTTATCTAATTTGTTCAAATCTGGATTTCCCTTCTTCCCCCATGTTGAGGGATCAGTGTCTTTGGGATGGTAATTTTTAAATATGGGCTGAGTCAGGCAGAGAGACGCACTGAAGAATCTTCCATGTCTTCATCTGTGGCAAATGACCCCGAGTTTAGTCAGAAACTGCATTAAGCTGCACAAAAGCCATCCAGTGCCCTTGTCAGAAAAAATTAGCAAGTGTTTCTACTGACAAGAGGCCAAAGCTCACGGTTTACCTAGCACTGTTACAAAGCTTATAACAGCTACATAAAGGTCTAACATGCCACAGAAATGAGTGTCTTGGGATGGCATGGGGTTAATGTTTGATCCTAGAGTATGCTCTGAAATGTAGTTTTCTTCAATGGTTTGTTCAAGTCATTAATAAGGTATAAAATGAAATACTTTTCATTAGTGCTTCACTGGTTATCAGTAACCCATAAGCCTTGTTTTGCTGGCTGCTTACTGGTGCATTTAATAAAATAAAGATCACTCAGTGGTGCCGTGGGCAGCATGCAAGGTGATAGCCATATTTGCTTACTGTAAATACAAGAGAAAATCACACACAAACCGGCTGTAGTTTTGACAAGTATTAAGATCCTTCTTTACATCTGTACTTCTGTACCAAAGTGCAATTAGTTTTCCTCGCACAAGGATTTCTGTTTATCTTATTCTGCTTGATTACTTGAGCATAATCACACCATTTGCTTCATTGCTCCTGGTAGTAAGCTCCAGTTTTAAAAGGGGGAGGATGCTTGTGTGTAAATTTACAGAATTCTGCTGTAAGACTCTTTAATTTATGCGTACAATGACAGCGTTTTTTAATTTTTTAAATTTTCTTTCCACAAGGTTTGATTCATATACGGCAGATTCCTCAGCTTAATAACTTGATTTATGATGTATCAGATGTCAAAGACTTAGCTTTTAAATTAAAAAGGAAGCTATTCACCATTGAGGTAAGAGAGAATTTTTATGTTTGAGTCACAGTCTTGAGGTAAATAGTATCTCTTTTTCTTTTACTTTAATGAAATTCATAGGAGATATTTCATGCTAAATATTTTTAAGTTCTTTTGATGTAACAGAATAATTTTTTTAGACTATCCTTTTTTGTCTTTTATTTTAATGGTATATCATTAGAGTATAGCAAAAATGGTTTTGTTTTAAATGTCTGTTAAAAGTAAGGTCCAAACTTACATGAGAAGTATGACGTGCATATTTCCAAGGCTTTCAAAAGCGTGTTTAATTAAATGTTGATGAGCTGTGCTTATTTGTGTGTGGAATGTGAATGCTACCCACAATCGTGTATGGCTAAGAAAAGAAGATCCTTATCTACATTCTAAAAGCAGTTTTCTTTACTATTAGTGAAATCACCTTTCGCTTTCCGTGCTGAATAAAACAAAAGTATAATTTACACCAGCGTCTTTAAGTAAATTTTCTACAGAAACTTAAACTTTTTTTGTGACCTTTATGCCAGAAATAGTGACAGAAAGTAGTAGTGCAAAAGATTTATTTCAACTTAATCTTGCTAAAGAGCAAATGAACATAGCACTATTAAGCAATTAAAGTTGGTGTATTTATTAGTGAAATAAATGCTCAGAAGAGAGAGAGAGATGGCTTCTGGGTGATGTGATAGTTATCAGTATAGTCACTGGTGCAATTTTTTTTTAACAAAGACATAAAACAGCCAAGCAGCCTTGACAAACCATTTTGTTTAATCTCTTTTCAAATGAAAAGCTCTTAAGCAGGCCACTTGTCTTAACTGCTTGAAACCATAAAAAGAGAGAATTGCCACCAATAAATTAGCATATTTTTAACTTCATCACCAAATGATGGTCAATGTGGCTTGGCACTGCTTTGGTGTTTGGGACTTCACCCTTAAGTGACCACTCTGGCCCTTTTTTGACCCTCTGCCCTCTTTAGCTGGCCACTTGATAAGGTAACTTAATGGTGCTCTCTCTTTTTCTCTTTCCCTTCCCATTTGCAAGTGGCACTAACCTATAAATCATTGTAAGGGCCCTATCCAGTGACAAATTAATGTGCCCTCCTCCTAATTAATGGTCATCAATGTCCTTAATTATCTAATCCTATTGAGAGCAGTTAATAGTTAATCAGGCAGCCAGTTCTTCAAGCAGGTCATCTCTGCAGGAGTGTTAGAAGTTTCTCATCTGGGGATGCTCCCTTCAAAAGCCACTTAAAGCCAAAAGAAGGAGAGTGTAGAAATAGTGATTCTTGAGCTAATTTGCCTTAGTTCTCAAAAGGAACCATTGAAATGGAACCCAACACTGTAATTGTTCAACATTGTTTCAGTTTTTCTGACAGAATATTGGGTAATTTACCATAATATTGCTAACGTTTTTAGAGGGATAAAGTTATAGTTGTTAGCATCACAAGGAAAGCATGCCTCCTCATTTTCTTTTAGGTGGAATTTATATATTTAATGAAAGATATAAGATTTTTTTCTCCATGTGGCACGTTTCTCCCAAGATGAGTATTCTGACAACCAGGTCTAAGGTATCATGTCTGTCACCATACAAACTAAGCAAGGAGATTCCCTAGTGAAAAAAATATTGCACCCAGAGAAGATGGTTAGCACAGTAACGTGAATCATGTTTATTTTCTCTCTCCCTCTCTCTCACACAGACACACACACACACACACACACACACACACACACACACACACACACTGGGTCTTATTTTGGGGGGTGAGGAGTAGAAATAAAGGACTTATATGTCAAGTAGGACCGCTCCTTCGAATAACTTTAGGTTCTAATAGTGACTACATTTTACTACACTTTACCACTGGAGCTGATAAAAGATCTAGGTTTCTGTTCCATTTCCTCTCTCTTCTTCCCACTATCCTAAACTAAGAGAACCATTATAATTGGTCACCCTATGATTTGGAGGCAGTATTTAAAAACAAAACACAAGTAGGTGGTTGTTCTTTTTTTAAAGTTAATATTCAATACAGTTGATCAAATCCTTTACCTTTTTGGCTTATAACCTAATGAATATGGGTTTTTTTAAGTGTAGAAATATAAGTGAAACATATTCTAAATAACTTATTTACTTATGCCATAACATTCAATTTGGTGATTAGAAAAAAATGTGAATTAAAGAATCAAACCTAACAGAAGTACATACATATAGGATAAAATCATGTATTTCACGAAAGATTAAGTGCTTTAAATGTAGCATTGTACATTATAAGATGCATATGGAAACAGATGGCAAGTCTTTCGTGATATATTATGGGCAGTGGAAACAAGAGGATTCCTTCATCAAGTGGCAGTGTTTTGATGTGCACAACAAATAAATATTTTTTTAAAACTGCCTTGATATTTAAAAAATAAGGAGATGTACATTATACTAGTCTGTAAAGTCTGAGGCTATAATATACCAGACATTGAATCAGTGGCTTTCTTTCAGAAGGAAAGGTGGTTTAGCAGGTAAAGCAAAAATAACTTTTCTGATTCCATGCAGGTAGATTTGTTACATGTGGGAATTTACTGTGAGTAACATGGTCTCAAAATGTGCCACAGGTGGAAACAAGGGGCAAAAGAAACACGTAAAAACCCTTATCTCTATTTTTAGCATCCCTTTTCTTTGATTTATTAAATCATTGCCTTTTTTCATATGAAAACTGAATATGTTTTTACTAATAGCCACCCAGGGCCTCTAACAGGTAGAGCAACTTTAACCAGTAATCTCTAGTTTCTTTGAGTGATTTGGAGAAGGCAAAAGAATATTTCTCCCTTTTTGGAGCATGTATTAGTATTGTCCAGATTCAGGTGGAAGCATTTGTCTAATCACAGTAAATTTTTAGTGATACTTAGTATTCATCAACTATAAAGCTGTATGAATTAGCCCCTCTACAAAAACCATAGCAGGATCATATCTACAGTAATGACACTAAAATCCTGGCATGCATTCTGAATAAGTAAAAGAGAAAGTTTAAAGTTGATTCAACATGGCTTCAGGTTAAAAGAAATAACTTTCCAATTTTTTGAATGTTGATAATCCTTGTAAACTATACATAGTAATTCTCTAGCATATCTGATTAACCATAATATACTACTTATTTCTTGACCTTACCATAGCTCCATTCAGTCATAGCTAGCATTTATGAAGCCTTTATTGTGTACCTGGCACTGTTCTGGCTTATTTATATTTTCTATATTGAGATTAAATATTTTATAACCAAAGGCTTTACTAAGGTATAATAATAGACTCAATATATGGAAACTATGTCTTTTTCATCTTTGTATCTATCCCAGAACTAAGAAGAGTCACAGACTTAGTAGGTATAAAATCTCTGCTGAAATATATATAATGTAGATAAATTATGGAGTTTAAAGAATAGCCCAAATAATACAGCTATAAATATTATGTAAGTTCCACTGGTCAAGTGACCTATAAACACTACCTTCTCAGTTAAGTTCTATAAAATGTATAACTTGGTTACATAACTTCACTTCCAAGATGAAATAACTACTTAGATTTGTATTTTTTCAGTTTCTGTAATTTTTGCTTCTCTGATGTTGGGATCATCATTAACCAGTTTTCTGTTTATATTATTAATTATGATGTAATTACAGTACATAAGAGATTTGGTAAGATTTGAAATGTAGCTGTATTTAATTTGATGACATGATAAGAGCAGCATTTTTACTTCCATTTAATATTATTGTGCTGTTTTGATTTTGTATTGTTCAGTTTGGTCATATCTTAACACACTCTAGTAATCTAATTTTCTAATATAAATAATAATAATGTATTATTACATTAGGTGCAGATAGTAAGGTTATTACAAACAAGGTTTCTGCTTTAGTGATGGGACAGTTTTCTAGCTCTAAGATTCAGTGTTTCTATGTTCAAGTCAGAAAGTATGGTTACTGGGGTATACTGGAATATACAAAAGACATTAACCGTTCACTGCAAATTTTCAGTATAAAGATAAACAATACTTATGTAGGTTTTTAACTGGTTCAAAAATAGTGAGTATCATAAATATCATATCTGTGTGGGTTTTGTATGCTAAATGAATACTAAAAGTTCAGAAAATCAAAGTAAATCAACTTTATTCACGGTTGTCTTGTCATACTTTGCCCCTAATTCAGAATACAAGACCTCAGTACCTCTCCAATCACCAAGAACTTTTTCTCATAGAATAATTGATCAACCTGTATTTATTAAGAAACTATTATTTTTTATGCACTTAGTGGATTCATTCTTAAGTATTAAGACCAGAATAGTATATGCCATCCATATAAATTAGCTTTATATTAATACTACAATATACTTGATATGATTCAGTAGAATTATTTGAAATTTTTACATATTAGAAAAGCATAAACTTTTGCAAACTACAAGGGTGTCAGTCACTGTGACAACCTTGGACAATTTAGAGTGTTGCATGATATCTTTGGTCCTAGGTTTCCTTACTCCCCTACATTTTTTTAACAGCTTTTCTAGTTCTTAAATGAGAAGTAGAAAGGTGACTGTATGTTTACCATATCTGGAGGTAGAGGGAAGGGAGAGTTAACTTATGTGTCAATTCAGTTATGTAACAAAAATTTAAAAAATGGAAACATAAATGTCTGGCTCAGGAGCATTATTAGGTTGTAGCATCATGAACCATGTAGTCCAAATATACCTTTTCTGATATTGATGCCCTCCACAAATATTGATTGGTATTTCAAATCCCACATATACTGCAGTTAGCAAAAAGAAAACCAAAGTGGAACATAGACATCTATTCTTATAGATAAAATCATTTGTCAAAAGTAAACCCAAATTAACATTCTTTAACAGTAGAAATGTCATTTTATACTGTTCACATTTTAATGTTCATTATATTATCATCCCCATATTTACACTTTAATTCCCAAGTGATGTAGACATACAGTAATGTCATATAGGTTTCACAGACTCTCCAGAAGCTGGGTTACTTCTATGCTCTATATATTTCACATGTCATAGTGAGCCTATCAAAACTGCATACCACCTTAAAGGGAACACAGTTTTGAGACTCTGTCTAATCCTATTTCTTCCCACTTTGGAATCTTAATTAGAAGAGATAAGGAAAAAAAAACATCATTTAACTAAATTATTGTCCTGAATCTGTAGCAAAAGGTATAATCCGAAATTGGGCCAATTAGTGAACCCATAGTTAGCTATGCTGCAGCGAACAATTTGATTAGATCTGACACCATCCTAGTTCCCACTGTTGTTTTGCCAGGTATGATGGTCAGACTTCAAAGAGCTTGAGGCATCAGCAGGGCAAGGTTTGGAGGCCAGCTTAGGTCCGGTTGTTAATCTCTCTGCTAAAACCACAGCAGCTCTCACACAAAACAAGCTTACACGACACAATCATGCGGTATTAAAGTTAGGGTTGAGTCATGCCAATTTGCCTTTGATTTTTTGATGATTGACCAAAGATGGCTACATGACTAGACACATGCTAAAAGTATACTGATTAGGTAAGTTCCCAAAATATTTGAAGTATTTTTTAACTTCCTATATAAATGTTGTGAAAGCTTATTCCCTTTGATCAAACTTCCAAAGTAATAGTACTATATTGGGGGCGGGGGGGAGGGAATGAGTATTTCTTACTGGCAGCTTGAATCCCAAACTTTTCACTTACTGCTTCATAAAAATTTGTCTTTACATTAATAATTCCTTAAGGAGAATGTAAAAGGAAATAAAAGGAAATTGTTTCTAAGTGGTAAGCTTTTTAAAAACCTATTAAGCGTGTTGAAAGAAAAAACATTTTTCCCTGCGTCATTTATGTTCACTGCAATTTTTCTGAAATTTCTTTATAATTATTTTGCACTTAAATGTTGAGTAAAGTGCCCTTCCAGGACGTGATTGCATAAGTGTTCTTTTCTCTGCATTCTGATTTGTTGGAATATTGCAGCAATAGTGACATGTTTCCATTCTGAGAAGAGCCTAAGGCTGCTTTAGTATTATTCCAAATGATTGAAGCTGCCATCTTGCTGACTTTCCATTAGGCAGCATAAGGCCTGTTTGCTTTTGTGTTCGTTTCACATGCTTCCTGTGAGTTTGGCTGGCAGAACATCAGTGCTTCTCTTGGCAAGGAAGAGTAAATTCATGTTTGGCTATTACATATCTTAAACTTTCTGTATGGTCAGCAACACCTAAGATATTAAACTTGTAATTCATTACATCAAATGAATCCTGTTTCTTTGAGAGATACTTTTAAATATCTTATGACACCTTGACTATGAATCATTTCTATAAAAATATCATCCTTTTATAAATTGAACTTAAGGTCTAATATTTCACACTGCACTATTTTTTATACTAATTCCTACTGCATTTTACTTAGGAAATTTAAGGAAAGCATATATTTGAATAGCGAGATAGTTGCATAAAGCAAAAGTCAAATACTTAGAATCTTGCCAAATAGTCTTCGGTCCATGGGTCTCTCCTAAAGATCCTGTGGTACCTGTAGTGCAGTAATCTCACCTTTGAGACCAGGATGATAGAGATTTAGCATTGCATAAGGGTGCAAGTAGAAAAATATCTCTTCTCCTCCTTCCTAAATTTTGCAGATACAAACATTTTTGTATGTGTTCTATGATGTGGCTCCAGGAAAATTATATTGCAGTACTTCAAGGATTTTTTTTTTAAAGCCTTTGTAGAACTGCTTATTCCCTGAAACACTTCCCCCCACAATGTGTTATTTATAGTGTCTAAGGAGGATAGGAAAAGAGAAAACAAAAAATGATGACAAATCATGGCTGTCCCATTTCATCAGCTAAATGCATTTTTATGTTCCTAGAAGGTAAGAACATGTATTTTACTAATATGGCCTCCAAGGTACTTGGAAGAGTAAGAAATACATAGCAGAGCTTAATAAAGATGGTATCCATGAGCTTTTTGATTGATGTAGATAGCTTTGAGGATACTTTTATACCAAAAATATCCTTAGTCCTTCTTCAATGTCTTTGCACAGCAAATGTCCAGAATATTCATTGCTCCATTCCTTTTATGGCTTTTTCTTATTGCTGGATTATAGATTAAATAGTCCGATCTCCTTCTTAGAGAGGTCTTCCCTGACTGGCCCATCTGAAGTACTCACTCAGCTACCCTCTATCATGTACCCTATTTTAATTCATAGTGTAACACTTATGTATTACTATAGCTGTTTATCAGTTAATTTGTTTATTATCCCAACCTCACTCAACCTTACCTGTTGTAAGCTTCACAAGAGTAGGGACATACTCTATCTTGTTTGCAGCTAAATCCCGAGCATGTGTAGTAGGCGTTCCATAAATATTTGTTAAACTGTTAAAGTACTATTTTTAAAGTAACTTGTATCTATCATAACTTTCTTTAAAAATGTGTGTTGAGTATCTCATTTATTCTAGGCATTGTGTTGGGTACTTTCACATACATTACCATATTTAATTCTTATTTGATCCTCATAGGAACCCTTGCCATAGGCATTATAATGCACATTCTAATAAGGAGATATAAGGAGTTATAAAACAGTCCCAAAGTCATAGAGCTGTGCTTGTAGCCAGGACTAAATTCAGATCTTCTGACTCCATGTGCAGAATCATACTGGAAAGTTAACATGTTCGGGAGCTCTGCTAATTATTATTAATAAAAAATTAAAAGTTTGATTGAGTGTTTAACAGAGTCCTGAGACTACTACATGTGCTTTGAAGACACTTCCTCATAGATCTCACAATGCCATGTACCACTATTACCTATACTTTACATATGAGGAAACTTAAGGTTCAGAGAGATCAAGCAACTTAACTTAGCCAAAGACACAGAGTTAATACTAACTGACAGAAATGACACTTAAATTCAAGTCTGTTTTATTCCAAAGCCTGTGCTCTTAACCACTAACTACTCAGCACACCCCAAGGTGAACCACCATCTCATCTTCAGTACATAAGCCAAAAAAGCCTCTGCCCTGATAAAAAAGAACGAACCTCCAAAAAATGTGTAGGTATATATGTAGGTGCGTACATATATGTACAGGTAAACATAGCATATGTGTGTGTGTATGTATACATGCATATTTATACATAATCTTTTAACATTCAAGTTAAAAATTCTTTTGTTCCTAACAAGAATTTCTACTCTATTTTTATAAATACATTATAAAACTCAGACTGGATTTATCTTAGCTTCTCCGTTATATAATATTTTGCTATGTTTTGTGTGTGTGTTGTGTGTGTGTGTGTATATACACACATATAACATAGCAAAATATTTTATATATATATATATATATATATATATATATATATATATATATATATAATTAGAGTCACAGGATTGTTCTTTCCTCATTTTTTACTTACTTCTGGTATATGGTAGGTTTTTTTAATTTTTGGCTGTGTTGGGTCTTCATTGCTGTGCGTGGGCTTTCTCTAGTTGCGGCAAGGGGGGGCTACTCTTCATTGCGGTGGCTTCTCTTGTTGCGGAGCACAGGCTCTAGGCGCGCAGGCTTCAGTAGTTGTGGCGCGTGGGTTCAGTAGTTGTGGCTCACAGGCTCTAGAGCGTAGGCTCAGTAGTTGTGGCACACGGGCTTAGTTACTCCGCGGCATGTGGGATCTTCCCAGGTGTCCCCTGCATTGGCAGGCGGATTCTTAACCACTGAGCCACCAGGGAAGCCCAGGTAAGGGTTTTTAATAGAAAAATTAATTTGTAAAAACTAAAGCCTTTCACTAAAACACTATCCACTTCTGCAGGATTTCTAGATCTTAGCTAAATAAGGTGGGGAAAGTATTCTATACAGAGAAATATGGTTCCCTTATTCTAGTCAACTATATTGATATGGTTCAAAAGTATCCCAAATTTAGTTACAATATATTATTATTATATTCACTTAAGTTCTACATTCAGGTACTTTTTTTTTTAATTAAAGTATAATTGACATCATTCAGGTACTTTTGCAAATATTAATTTGCTCATAGTTACCATGTTTTTATATTACATTTTATATTTTTCTAAATTATTTTAATGTATCATCTTTGGAGCATCAAAAATTATCTTCAGATAATTAAGGTGTATACAACTTATAGTAAGAGTCAACCAAATTCAGTTGTTCAAAAATTAAAAAAATTTTTCTAGTTTTGCCTCCCCTTTTATAATAACTGGTTCTAATGAAGGTTTGATCCATTCATACTAAAACCTTTTTTTTTTCTGTTGCAAATGTTTCATTTATTGGAAATTCTTTGAATACCACCTTTAAGCAAAATTAAACAGTAAATCTTATGATCACAAAATATTTTCCTTTTATAGAGTAATATTACTAAAAAAGTTTCCTATAGTTTAGTAATAAGAAGAAATTGTGTTCCTCATTAAGGAAATATGAGATTAAATATAAATTATTAATTTTTAAAAGGTAAGATTTGGGAGACCATAATAAATAATTAAGAGAAACTGGGATGTAATGGAAATGCCTTTGGCCACACAACTAGTAAAGCAGTTCTCTTATTTAAGTAGAAATTAAAATTTTGTCAAAGTTATTACTGTCATAACTCTCTGCCACAGTGGACATTCCGTAGAGTAGCCAGTTCAGGTTCTTTGTATCTGCTACAGTGAAGTTCACTGAACTGTTTTGTCAGGTGCTGTCAAGTCAACCCACCATTGTTGTAGAGAATCAAACTAAATCATTTTGGCATGAGCCTTCCAGAAATAAGATACCCAATATACATGGTTTAATGAAATTGAGTATTTGGTTTCAACTTTTTGTAAGTATGTCAAAAATATATTGCAGTCATTCAGAAATTTCTGAGTAAATCAGTCGAAATATCTGACCCTATACTTTACTGAAAAGTTGTTTTAAATATCACTACTTAATATAAAAAACACTTGGAATGTATTTGTCTGTGTTTGGTTAGGTATATGATTCTTCACGAAACATTTCAAAGTAGTAAAAGTTCCAATTGTATAGTCATTTAGTAAAAAGAGAGGGGGTATCTGTTACTAAAATTAAAATTTTCTGTTGTAAAATGAAGCTAGTATCAAGTTTGATTTAACTCTTTTTGTCTCCAAAGGCTATTATCAAAAACAAAGTTGTATTTGATTAGATTTTTAAGAACTTAATAAATTGTTTATGAATCTTCTAAATGTTTAATGCTTATATAATTTGAAAAATAGCTTATCTTTGTGATCAATAGTTATTTAAAAGGCATTATTATAGTGTAGACTTAAATACCTCAAAATTTTTATTTACGTATTTTTATAGGGGCATTTTTTGGTTGATATTCCTGCTCAGTAATCTAAGGAATATTTTACCAACTTACACTGTAGCTATGGTGTAGCACTGAAAAAGCTTTTAACAAAAAGCCTCTTGGTGCAATTAAAGGTCACTTGTACATATTATAATAGACTACTAATTTACAAGATCATTGTGAAGGGTCAATGCTATAGCATGAAATGGATTGCCCTTGGTGAGCTTGTAAATAAATGTGTCAACTTATCTTGTATTCAGTGGGCAAAGGAAAAAAACTAACATGATACTAGTTTATTAATATTTTTATAAACAGTTGCTAAAATGTCCAGCAAAACCAAATGCACTAGTGCTATATTATTGACGTAAATAATTATAGAAAATTATTAGAGTATATAACTACAGTTTTTAAGGAAAACTGCTCACACACACATAAATGCACACAAATTTTTTAATTAAGTATATGGATCATGTCCAGGTATAGATAAACACAGCACAGTGGTAGTGTTTAAATGGCCTTTACCAAAAAGCTAACATGTTTCAAAATGGCTAAGTTGTACATACTCCCTTTACTCTGTAATGAAGTTCAAAACTTGTCAGTGATAGGTATGAAAAAGGAATCAAACTGGATAGTGACTTATTTTAGTTATCTTTCATATCCTTTCCAATGCTCTTAGGGAAAAAAATGGTAGTGCAGAAAACATATTAATAATGATCTGTGCTAAATGAATTTAGTCATCTGATTTTTCAATAAATAAGACTTTAGGATAAAAATAAAAGTAATGATGAAAAGAAGATATTTTGTACTTTAAAATAATTTTAATATATTTATATTTTACATGTTTTATATATATATACTTATGAGCTATACCTAATTTTTTATTCTCAAAATAATATCAAATTAGTAAAATTACACTAATGAAATAAATTTACCAGCACTTTCTAGATTCTTCCCTCTGAATTTGGCCATTCAGACACACAACAACTATACACTCCTAATTTTCTTTCTGGTTTCTGTGTACTATCAAAAATGAAAAAAATTAAATTTATAGTCAATGCCAAAATAAATCTTCTATGTCAAACAAAAATAATTTAACAGTGGGTTTGAATCAAGAATCAAATGAACAATAATAAGTTAACCTTTAAAAACCTGACTGATTGGTCTATAAAAATACTAAGGCTGCTCAGTGAGGCCAATCATGAAGTAAGTAGCCAAGAACAGCTTGAACCCAAGTAATCTTTCTCTGCTTTTATTTAGCTCTTGAATGTACACTCTGTACTGTTTGGTTTGTTTTTGTTGCCATACTTCTTTAGAACAGTGCAAACACCTGCTTAAGCCTTGTTTGTAAAGTATGGAAGCTTTGGGGAAATGTGGTTCATTTAGGGACATAAATGCTTTAAACTCATATCTGTTTTACTTATCATGGTATCCCCTTTTCCTAGTTCAGTGCCTGATCATGTAGGTGCTCAAAAAATATTGAATGAAGGACTGAATGAATGAATGTCCTCTTGACAGTGCTCAAAACTATTAGGTATGCCCATAAAATCTCACCATTTCAGACTATACATAATAGTCTGATAATGCTAATAAGGTTTCCATAAATGCTTAATATTGAGTCTAAGGTTTTGACTAAGTAAAATAACCTTCAAAAAATATTAGCTAACAATATAATGGACTGTTATTGCTGAAATAAAGAACTGTACTCCTCAAAAATACTAGATAGGAAATGAGAAAAAATATAATTTTTAGTTAACAAAATGTGATCTATTTGTATCATGATTTCATTATGGTCATTTTATTGCCATTTGAAAATTATTTTGAACACTTTATCTTAAAAGATGTATGATAATAAACATTCTATAAATGTCAATAAGAGTTTTCCAGTCTTATTCCTTAAGGGCATTATTAGATTCGGACTAAATTTGTAAAAGTCCCCCAGAGCTGAGAGCAATCAGTCCTAATTCCTGGATTTAAAGTACCTATACCTTCTAACCCGCTTTGATCCAGTAAGTGACTGTTAATATGTCTGGTCTTCTCTGGCCAATAGAGCTGATTTTATTGCCTAATATGTTTTCCTGGCTTTTAACAGAAAAATATTGTAGAAGATTTTTAAGACTTATGAGTTAGAGATGAAATAATTATGTACAATGGAATTTGAATACAGCATCTTGGATATTCTACAATTCATATTTAAATACACATTGGCAACAAAGCAACTAATATCACTTCCATAATAACAGAATATATAACTATCATTATTGAAGAATCATCCCATTGACCTCTTTGTGCATGTGGAACTGACAAGTACCAATATAGTTCTTTAGTTTGGCTTCTTAAGAACTTTCTCCTGGGAAACCATTGTGGTCCAGATAGAAACTTAAGGACAATCATATTTAGAAGAAAATCTTTACAGTGCATAATTTATAACTGAATGCATTTCCTCCACATGTCCTATTGGCTTAATGTGTAATTCAGTCAAGAAACAGAAAGGGTACATGTAAAGATATTTTGGAAATGTGATCTACTCTTCATAGCCATAAGTATGGGCCATTTCTTTGCCTTAGCATGCAGTTATTATAACATTCCCATCATTTTATTGGAAAGGTTCTTATGCTTTGCTCCATGTAAAATTAGGTAAGTAAAAGGCAATTTTAAACCAACTATGCCTCTGATGCTTTAAAGCAAGAGGTTAGCAAACTATGGCCTGTGGGCCAAATCCAGCCCCGCAGTTTTTTAAAATAAACATTTATTGGAACACAGCAAGACTTTTTTAGTTTCTGTATTGCCTGTGGCAGCTTTCACACTATACCACTAAGTTAAGATCTTATGGCATACAAGGCCAAAAATATTTACTATCTGGTCATTTACCGAGAAAGTTTGCTATAAAGAAGAACCCCTACTTGAGAAGGCTACATACTTTAAAGAATATTTATTGAGGGAATTGTCAATTAGGGGATATGATTTGTAGACTTAAAATTAAGCTCTATTTGAGTAATAAAGAATTCACATGATCATTTGATGTGTAGTTTGCACTTTTAGAATTAATGCAGGTGTCTCTTTGAGAAAATACCTAGATTTCTTAAAAGGTCAAAATTGGAAGGGAGCTTAATGTGCTTCAAAGTCAGCTTCTTATTGTATGCACATATCTTCCCACCTAGCCGCTCTGTAATCATGTGGAACCCACTTTCTTAGGGGCAACCCATTTCAATCTCTGCCAAGGACAGTTGCTAGAAAATTCTTTCAGACGCTAAAACAGTGTCCCACCCATTAGTACTAATTCTGCTTTCTGAAGCCACACATAAATTGCTATTTTGTATATACTATCATTCGATTCATAATAAACATCTAATATGTGAGAAACAGTTCTAATCTATGTGTATATCTTCTCAGTTTTCCTTAGATTTTTATTTCTTTTTTAAAACATCAATTAAATTAACCATTTTGTGGTATTTATTGTATATTTAACTTAGAGTCTTAAACATGAAGCCCATATAATTTTTACAACATCCTTTAGAGGAACTTTTTAAAACAAAAATAAAGCATTAATTAGAAACATTGAAGTAGTGGTCCTGAATTCTGAAGTAAAAAGGGTATATTACAGGTTCATACAATTTTAATATTAAAATTTGATGTTTTACTTGTAGCATGTTTGAATTCACAAATGGACTTCAGGTGATTAAAAGTGATAAAATCAACATTAAATGTGATCTTTCAACTTTATTATTATAATCTATTTAAGATTAATTTACTATACAGTAAGTTAGCCAAAATGTATCATTAAACTTTTGATGACTGAATAATAAGAGGCATATAGATCTATTTCTAACAAGTATTAATTTTATCAGCGGAAGTATACCCCCCAACAATTAGCTGCTCATTATCCACACTACCTAGTGTATATATAATTGATAGTCAAGTTAAAACAGTAAGTTTAAGTGGGCACTATGGATCAAGAAGTTTTGCTTATTTGTTGGTTTTTTTTTTTAAACTGTAGGAACTTCTTAGGCAAGGAAATAAGGTCATATTGAAGCTTAAAATGTAAATATATTATTAAAAGTAATTTGGGGACTGGTAAGATTATTTTTAAGTCGTAAGAGACTTGAGTTGGACTCTTTCAGCATTTAATTAGGAAATTTAAACATGTAAGGACAGTTTACTCAAAATTGCTTTTATTTAAGTTCATGCATATTATTATTTTTAAAATAATTATATAAAGATTAGTGTCCTCGGCATTTAAAAACTGTTGTAAAATTAGATAAAACAAAACTCTTTTTCAAAGGTGTTTATGATATAGAATAGAAAAGAAGATTGCATGAAACCACACAAAAAGGACTCAACTACGTGTTTTCAGCCTAATAAAAATGTTGTAAAAATACTTGTAAGCTTGAAAATCACACTAGCTATTCTTGTTTCAAATTCTGTTTAATATATTGTTCTGTATGATTTTATAATAAACAGATTACTCCTTGAACAGGAATTAAGAATAAAGCTGCCAGGAAGGGGTTTTGTTGTCAGAGTAGTTCCCGCCTCATGTTTTGTAAGAGATTTCATGGTCCCATTGTGAAGAGTAGATGATTTAAAACGTGTTCCCAAGATAAACTTTCCCATTGTCATTAATGAGGATGGATAATACTGAGTGACAAGTGCATTAGGAATGACACAGAAAGAGCTGTTAAATTTGTCAGAGCATATCACTTCAGGCAGTGACACTTGAGGACATTCTTTTTGTGGCTATTTGGCTGGGGGGGGGATGGGGGGGAGGTCTGATTTAAAGATACCAAGGTTTGTGTTTACTAATAGAATAATGCATTTTATAATTTATAAATATATATTTTCCAGTGTTTAGAAAATATTTGGAAGTTTCTTTAGTTAAGCTCGTCCACATTTTAAGTTTATGCTGATTTCTTCCTAAGAAAGTCATCAAACTGTATAACATTTAAATATTAAAATACTTCCACAAAACTAATTTTTCTCTTTTAAAAAGTCTTTTTTCTTGGAATATGCAACTGAAGGAAAGATATTAAAAAATAACATACGTTTTAAACAATATTTTGCTTGCTTATTCTTATAAGAGGGGACTATTCTGCATCACCTTGAGAGTAAAGATTTTGAAATAAGATGACACATGTAATTTATATTGTCTTTCTAAAAATATTTTACTTTAGAGAAACACATTAAATAGTGATCAATGAACAATTAATAATATATGACTATTCTGGTATTTAAAGTATTTCCAAACTGTAGTATGCCTCTCAATTTCGATTTTGAACATGCAATTGGTCACTTTTTCGCCTTGATTCATCTTTCATGCTGCCAACCAAATTTTGTCTCTGTATACCTTTTTGACACTAATAATGACTGAGTCTCTGTTCATTTGAGTTCAAGATTTCCCAAGCGGCGGTTTGGAGCTAGGATAAACTATCTATCATGATTGCATACCACTAATCTGTCTCAACCAAACCATCCTATGACTGAAATTATATTTGACAGTTCACCTCTTCTTGATGAGCCTGAGGTGAACATAGCTACAGACCATCCCTGGGAGGACATGGCAACTACTCCATATGTTAGGGAGGGTCCTTTTATTTGTGAAACAAGACTTAAACTATGCCTGTTACAGAAGAGAGATTTCTCTCTCTCTCTCTCTCCCTTTGTCTCTGTCTCTCTCTCTAGTTTTTCTAATTTTCATTAGGATTTCTTTTAACTACAAAACTTTTTTTACTCAAAAATGTTCGGTAAACATTTTCTACCATTACAAGTACTACCTATAGGTTAGTTTTGCTGTGTGTTAAAAACCATAAAGTCATTTTTTAAAATATTTATGCTTTCTATAATGTTCTCTTATATATACCACAGTTGTCAAATACCAAAGATTTAGTTTTAGTATTTTCACTGTTACCTAAATTTATCAGTTCTTGAAACATCTCAGTAAATTTTTATATTACAGAATATTTCTAAAAGATTTTAATTCTCTCATTTTAACATAAAAATATTTTTCAAATTCTTTATTTTAAAGATTAAAAATAGATTTAAAGAGAACAATAAATTGAACATTGTCAAAGGAAATATTATTATAATTTTTTGATAAAGGTCCTTATGCAGGCTTAATCATCATTTTTTACCATTGCTATGTAGAGTCTGGAGAAAAATGGCTACCTAAGAAAATAAACTTAATTACTGCATTATATCCTTTTTGTAAAAATATCTTTCTTTTGGAATCAGAAATTATCAAACATTTTAAGATGATGGACAAGGAGATGTTAAAGACTTACTGTTAATACCCTGGAAAAAGAGAAATCTGCAGTAATTTTCAAGGATGTGTATGGGGGGTTTAATAGTAAGGCTACTGTTAACAACCAACATGGAGGACCAAGTGAACAACAGATTTAAATTGGAAAAGGAAAGACTGGGGTTATTTAAATGAAGCTATTTGAATATTAAGTGGATTTTCAAAGACCACATCTAGAAGTTTGTTTTTAAGTGGAGTCTATTTTAATCTGTCCTGGATTGTTGAAATGTGATTCTACCTAAAGATGTTCAGATGGCCTGAGAAGTTTTGCCCATGTGGTTCTGTTAGTTCATCAGAGCAAGTACTTAATAAGTTCATTCCTAACTGTCCTTTACTTTTAACTAAAGTTTATTATTCCCTTGGAAAGGTTCGTTTTAGTAAGGGCCATATTTTCTACAATTTTATGAAGCACCAATATAATCACTAAGCATTCTGAACAAAGCTTTTCTAAAGCACCTAATGTCACATAATCATCAACTTTATTTTGGAAATTTCTATGAATTGATTTCCTAGTATCACAGAGATAATTGTCTGGTCAGTATAGTGAGTGGAAACACTTTTATATTTTTGGATGCAATATAAATTATTTTTAACAAATGAGCTTAGTCTGCTTTAACTTTTGTTATTTTCTACAGTATTTTTATTTTAACTAATATAATGGTTACCAGTGAGCTACATAAGAATTCAGTAACATCACCTAAGTATCCTGAAAAAAATTTTTAGTAAACTATTTATATATTTCTACATTTTTTAATTTTAACTATATAATTTCTACCAGTGATTGGCATAACATACTTCAGTGACATGTATCTGAAGAAAAGTGAGTACTGTCGAAGTAAATTAGTAAACTATTTATATATGTTCTTTATTCCAAAAGTGATTAAATGAAAAAAGTCTAACTTATACACTGACTCTAATGGTAGGCAGCCTTAATTTTGTGCTAAATTTTAACTTAGGCAGTAAAATCTGTGATCCCTTTATCTTACAATAGCCAGTTACTCCTCCCATCTAATTATATGATCATTAAATATACTTTTTTATTATACAATACATCTGCATATTTTTTTAAATAAAATTGCTTGCATTTTTCCCATAAGCATCTATTTTCTAATCAGAAGAGTAGATATTATGTTGCTTTACAGTAAATATTCAAAAATTTAAAAATGGTAATCATTGAATAGTTATGATTTGATAAAACAATTGCTTCATTTGGAAAGTAGAACTTGTTTATTTTAAATTTAGAAAACAAGCAGATTAATATGACGTTTTGTGTAATATTTAAATAATTATGCTTTTTGTTTTGAGTTTTAATATAACCTTTTTCCAGCACTTTTTAAAATATACTTATATGCCTAAGCATGAAAAATGTGACAAGAAAGTAAAATGGTCATGCCTTTTAGTAAATAGCTTATATAAAATTATCCTGAAAAATACCTTAATACCATCACATAGGACAAATTCATTGTGCTCTTCAGACTATTTTTAGTAAAATGGCAACACTCAAGTCTCGTGTTTATATCAAGAAGGAATAGTTATTTCCCACTAAAATAATTCCATCATTTTTCCTTTAGAAATTGGGGTAAAATTTCCTTTGGGTGTGGGTGTGGAGGGGGCATTGTTTGTAGGGGTGGTTAAGATATACTGACATAGGATGAAACCGTTATTTCAATATCATGTGTATACTGGGTCAACTGAAGTTTGGAGGACTAATTACCTGGAAGGCAAGATCATCCATACATTTTTCTTAATTATTCAGTAAATATTTATGAAAATACTTTTAGGTGACTATTTTACCTAGTTTGGTGCTTTTTATCAAAATACATCCATCATATCTGGTCTCTGGCCACCTCTCCAGGCTCATCTCTTGCCTGAGCTCCCAGTTGCAGCCTGACTCTCACTGGCAGTCCCCACCTTGGCCCATTCTGTCGCTTCCAGGTCTATTGTAAATGCCAAAAATATTCTCCCCTTTCCTCCAAGTATTCTTGCCAGATTGGTCTTAAGATTCATCCTTTAATTCTTGAAGTAGATGTCACTTCTTCTAAAATGTCTTTCCTAATTCTCCAAGAACAAGTTAGTTAGCCCACCTGTTTTCCCAGAATATCTTGTAAATTATCTCTGCTGTAGCACTTAAAGCATTATTTTAATTTCCTCTTTCCTTGATGTCTCTCTACCATACTGTAACCTGGTGACAGAAACTGTGTCATATTCTGATTCACTAATGCATCCACAGCACCTAACACAGGATCTAAGACACAAGAGGAGTTTAGTATTTGTTGAATGAAAAACTAATAATATGTGGAACTCTGCTAAATATCTGACTACATTGCCTTTTTTTTTAAACTGTCATAACAATACTTAACATGAGATCTATCCCTTTAATAAAATTTTAAGTGTACAGTACATTATTGTTGACTATAGGTATAATGTTGTACCCTGACTACGTCTTTAACTAGCTCTCCGTGTGGGTCCGAGTTGTCTGCTCTTGGGGGAAGAGCACTAGTACTCAATCCTCAATGCCCAAAGGCAGGGCAACCCTTTCCGTGCCATAGTAGCCATACCAAACTGTTTAAATTTTCCCTAATTACCAAACTGTTTCTTGTTGTTAAGGTTGGACTACTCCCCTCTATCAGCCTGAAGTTAAAAAAAAAAAAAAACAAAACTGTAGCAGTTAACTCAATCTTTCCTTCTTGGTGAAGATTTTTCTAGCTCCTTCTCCATTCCATTCACCCTTCCCTGCCAATATTGACTTCTTTCTAAATCTTTGGCTTACATAAAACTTACCTTTTTAATGAGAAAGTATGTTGCTTGATTCATTAAAACCCTATTAAATAAATTTTATGTTATTTTTTTTAGCTAGTCTGTATTATATCTCTAACTCTTCCCTCTATAGACATGTTGTAGAGATTCAGTATGGCTACCTATCAGGATGACTAATTAAAGCCAAACCAACTGAGCATTTAAAATGTACCCTTGAAATAGAGGGGAGGTGCCAAGTTGATAACATCTTGATAACATTGGATAGTAATATCCCATGGGCTTACATATTCATTGTTCCCAGTCAATTGACATTTATATCTATTATCACTTGAGTGAAGCATGATTATTTTATGATAATTTGAATCACTGTTTAAAATTCAGTTTGGAAGTGTTGTGTCCTGACCATCTTCTTTGACCATTCCTTTAGAGGATTTGGAGCCACTCTGCTATCGAAGAAGATGATTTTTCCTTCCAATTTCTTATACAGTAAACCTCATTGTTTCCAAATAGGAGACTCCTTCTCCCTCTCTCTAAGAATAATAATTTTATGCTGCAGACATCAAAGATGAGGACAAAAATGTCACATTGTGATTCTGTCTCAATGACACTTCACAATAACACAAAGTGAAAAATTCAAGCAAAGAAAGCCTTTTGCTTTTTCCATTGGTGTCGAAAGTCATGTTTCTCGAGGTTGTCTTTTTTTTCCTCTAAAATGGGCATTAAAATAGCCATTTTTATATCATTTATAAAGTTGCAATTGTATCTTGAAATTTTATTCATAAAATATTTCCCCCAAATCACTGTTTTGCATAAGGTTACTTTCTTCCTAACCAAGAAATAGGAAATGTAGTTCCCACTTTTTAATTAACTCCTAGCTATTTTAGTTGGAGATTTATTGCCCTAATTCATATGTAATGTGTTTATCACATAGGAAACATTTTTTTTAAAAAATGGGTTAGTAATTTTGTATAATGCTATAATTATATTTCTCATCAGGATAATTATGTAAAAGTAAATAAAGGTAGGGCTAAGATAATACCTAATTTAGGATGCCTTTCAAATGTATAATGCTTATAATTAAAGATTTCAAGTAGAAAGTAAAGGGCCTTAGTTTCCTTACACATCAGCCTAATTTTCAAAATAAAACCGTAAAGTTAGCTGAATGGTTTCTTTGCTTACACATTCACACATTGAATCACAAACTGTCCACTTAGAAGGTTTTTGTAAAAAAAAAAAATTGTTAATGTGTCTTTGCACTACAGAACAGAACTTAAAAGATGAATTTTATAGCTCATCTAACATGCAAGGTTAAAAGCAGAAATAATTTTAACCAGCCTAGTGCCATCAGAAAGTATTTAAGATTTACGATGGGAAGTATATAAGTATTCATTTTATATTACTTAAACAACTGGAAGAAACATCACACACTTTCAGTCATTAAAAGTAAATATCATGGGCTTCCCTGGTGGCGCAGTGGTTAAGAATCCGTCTGCCAATGCAGGGGACATGGGTTCAAGCCCTGGTCCGGAGCTACTGAAGCCCGTGGGCCTAGAGCCCGTGCTCCGCAACAAGAGAAGCCACCGCAATGAGAAGCCCGCGCACCGCAGCAAAGGGTAGCCGCCGCTCTCCGCAACTAGAGAAAGCCAACGCACGACAATGAAGACCCAACAGAGCCAAAAATAAATAAATAAATTTATTTTTAAAAAGTAGATATCATGCATTATAGATGATTTTAGAGACTTAATACAGTATAGATGTTATGCCTTTGTAAACAAGATATTTTCCCACTTTCCTACGTTCTTTCAGTTGGACTAAAAGGCACATAACAAAAATGTAGTCTAGCCTAGCCTAGCCCCTAATAACTCCCACAGATGCATATGCATATTTAGATGCAGATAACTAAACATAGATTCCGCAAAACACAGATCCTAACAACAGCCTTTCTAATGCCACGTTGAGCTCCCTAGTGAATAATGGCTGCAGCATCTCAAAACAGAAAGCAACAGCTAGACTTACTTGTGAAGTGACTGTGAAAAGCACTTTTCTTTCCTGACTGTGCTACATACAGAAATCCATGAACCTCTGGAGTAGTCACGTGACTTATGGTGTAGCTGCTGGCAGCTAAGATAGGTTATCAAGCTCTAGGTCTGCTACAGTATTACCATTCTCTCACTCCTACCAAGAATTTTGTTTTTTAAGCAGGGACTGGCTGTTAGCTGTGTAGTATTCATTTTTGTTTTTCTGGGACGAGCATAGAAGGTGGGTGAAGGGGTTGAGGCAGCAGGGATGAGGCTGATGACTGTAAATAGTGCACTCTATGTCTTAGTGATTGGAAAACCTCTGGATAGCTCTGTAGGTCACTCCATGGCCTTCACCAGCCTACTCAGCTGGACCCAGTTTTAAGTAATTAATGACGATGGAGCCAACATGAGTGTACTCTGTACTCATAGCATGATTCAATAAAGGGCTTCTCTGTTGTAGCAGTTTCTAAAGGACTTTACAAGTTGTTCTGTTACATTGAAGTTGTATCAGTTCTTTTTAAAAAATGCATGCCATCGTTTGGGACTTTGAAGTCTTTTGTTGAAAGGGGATTTTGTCATAAGGCATTTGTTATAAATGGTGTTTATTCTGTTACTGTGAAAAATCTACATGTAACTCCTCAGATATGACTTTTATTGAGCATATGTGAGTTAAAAGTAATAATACAATAAAACAGCCATCACATGAACAGTTCATTTACTATGCAATTCTAATAACGTGCTCCCAAATGGCTTTCATATGAACTGATGATATTCTGTTAAGTGTGGATGAGTAAAACCCCAAAATTAATAAAACTATCATGATGAGACAGTAGTTTTTGATGAGATTTCACATGCCATGTTTTTGATCCATAAATTCTAATCCCATTGTCGGTCATCCATAACAAACTCTACTACTTTAATTATCAAAACTTTAGATATGAATTATTAAAAAGAAAATACCTGGAAATAAATGTTTAGACATGCCAAATATGTTTGGAATTTCTACTATGCAATATAATATGCTAGTACTTACTTCTTGCTTCTTTTGATTACATATCTAATGAAATGCTAATTAGATCATTGTTACACTATTTAATGGGACTGGAGAAGGATTTCTTAGAGATGCTATTATACTACAACTTATTATTTAAGATTGCCTTTGATATAAGAAATGTAGTATATGACCATAAAAACAAACCAAAGTATGATGTTTAGAGATATCCAACATGGATGATACCATTAGCAATCCATCAGTCTGTTTACTGCACTGGCAAAAGTAAAGTCACTGGTATTGTTTTTTAATGTCAATAAACAATACCAGATCTGGTTAGAACCTCCTGAAATTTTTATTTAATAGAGCATTTAATAGAACATTATTTAACCTTTTAGAACATTTTAAACATTGTAGGGCACTTTATTTAATAACGGATTCACACCAAAGTATTGAAGATATATTCTTCACTTACTAAATATGGGAAAAAATTGCCCCTGAGTTGGTGTGTTAAATTGCTTGCATGCTCTTGACATTTTAATAGGAAAACCTTTAAGTGTGATGTTCTCAGTCATCACCGTGTCTGTAGTTGACACATTTTCTGTAATAAAAGATAGAAAATGGGGAAACATGTATTTCTATCTAATTTGAATAGAAGTCTATATTATGAGTATATTTGGAAAGCTATGCCAAAACACTTGATATGGAAAGTCATTTATTAGACTGTTAATATGAGTTACCTTTTTAGCTTGACCTACACCAACCATTTTTCTTCATTTTGCCAGTTATACATTTTAGAATTGGAAATAATTGGAGCTAAAACATTATTCCCTACAGCGTTGGGGTCTTCCCATAAGGCATGTTTGAAAAACGCCAGGGCATGATTCTTCTCTCAAACCTGAAGACACACACAAATTAAACATGATTTATTCAGGAACAAGAATTCTGAAACAATTTAATTTTACATTTATGAACTGAATTAACATTGTGTTTGTATTACTAAATCAAAACGGAATGTTACTTATTTATATGATATCAGTAACAATGTCTTCATCAATTGAGATTTCTAGAACCTAGTTTAAAAAAAAAACCTGGGGGAGGGGCTTCAAGATAGTGGAAGAGTAAGACGTGGAGATCACCTTCCTCCCCACAAATACATCAGAAATACATCTACATGTGGAACAGCTCCTACAGAACACCTACTGAACGCTGGCAGAAGACCTCAGACTTCCCAAAAGGCAAGAAACTCCCCATGTACCTGGGTAGGGCAAAAGAAAAAAGAAAAAACAGAGACAAAAGAATAGGGACGGGACCCGCACCACTGGGAGGGAGCTGTGAAGGAGGAAAGGTTTCCACACACTAGGAAGCCCCTTCGCGGGCGGAGGCTGCAGGTGGCGCAGGGGGGAAGCTTCGGAGCCACGGAGGAGAGCGCAGCCACAGGGGTGCGGAGGGCAAAGCAGAGAGATTCCCGCACAGAGGATCGGTGCCGACCAGCACTCACCAGCCCGAGAGGCTTGTCTGCTCACCCGCCGGGGCAGGCGGGGGCTGGGAGCTGAGGCTCGGGCTTCGGAGGTCGGATCCCAGGGAGAGGACTGGGGTTGGCTTCGTGAACACAGCCTGAAGGGGCTAGTGCACCACAGCTAGCCGGGAGGGAGTCCAGGAAAAAGTCTGGAGCTGCCGAAGAGGCAAGAGAATTTTTCTTGCCTCTTTGTGTCCTGGTGCACGAGGAGAGGGGATTAAGAGCACCGCTTAAAGGAGCTCCAGAGACGGGCGCGAGCCGCGGCTATCAGCGCAGACCCCAGAGACGGGCATGAGACGCTAAGGCTGCTGCTGCAGCCACCAAGAAGCCTGAATGCGAGCACAGGTCACTCTCCACACCTCCCCTCCCTGGAGCCTGTGCAGCCCGCCACTGCCAGGATCCCGTGATCCAGGGGCAACTTCCCAGGGAGAACACACGGCACACCTCAGGCTGGTGCAACATCACGCTGGCCTCTGCCGCCGCAGGCTCGCCCCGCATCCGTACCCCTCCCTCCCCCACCCCCCGCCTGAGTGAGCCACAGCCCCCGAATCACCTGCTCCTTTAACCCCTTTCCTGTCTGGGCGAAGAACAGACGCCCTCAGGCGACCTACATGCAGAGGCGGGGCCAAAACCAAAGCTGAACCCCAGGAGCTGTGCGAACAAAGAGGAGAAAAGGAAATTTCTCCCAACAGCCTCAGGAGCAGTGGATTAAACCTCCACAATCAACTTGATGCACCCTGCATCTGTGGAATACCTGAATAGACAACGAATCATCCCAAATTGAGGAGGTGGACTTTGGGAGCAACAATATATTTTTTTTTCCCTTTTTCTCTTTTTATGAGTGTGTATGTGTATGCTTCTGTGTGTGATTTTGTCTGCATAGCTTTGCTTTTACCATTTGTCCTAGGGTTCTGTCTGTCCGTTTTTTGTTGATTTTTTTTAGTATAGTTTTTAGCGCTTATTATCATTGGCGGATTTGTTTTGTGGTTTGGTCGCTCTCTTCTTTCTTTCCTTCTTTTTTTTTCTAATTCTTTTTAATACTTATTTTTTATTTTTTATTTTAATAACTTTATTTTATTTTATTTTATCCTCTTCTTTCTTTCTTTTTTTTCTGAGCCGTGTGGATGACAGGCTCTTTGTGCTCCAGCCAGGCGTCAGGCTATGCCTCTGAGGTGGGAGAGCCAAGTTCAGGACATTGGTCCACAAGAGTCCTCCCAGCTCCACGTAATATCAAATAGCAAAAATCTCCCAGAGATCTCCATTTCAACACCAAGACCCAGCATCATTCAATGACCAGCAAGCTACAGTGCTGGACACCCTATGCCAAACAACGAGCAAGACAGGAACATAACCCCGCCCATTAGCAGAGAGGCTATGTAAAATCATAATAAGGCCACAGACACCCCAAAACACACCACGAGCCGTGGACCTGCCCACCAGAAAGACAAGATCCAGCCTCATCCACCAGAACACAGGCACTAGTCCCCTCCACCAGGAAGCCTACACAACCCACTGAACCAACCTTAACCACTGAGGACAGACACCAAAACAACGGGAACTACGAACCTGCAGCCTGCGAAAAGGAGACCCCAAACACAGTAAGTTAAGCAAAATGAGAACACAGAGAAACACACAGCAGATGAGGGAGCAAGGCAAAAACCCACCATATCTAACAAATGAAGAGGAAATAAGCAGTCTACCTGAAACAGAATTCAGAATAATGATAGTAAAGATGATCCAGAATCTTGGAAATAGAATGGAGAAAATACAAGAAACGTTTAACAAGGACCTAGAAGAACTAAAGAGCAAACAAACAGTGATGAACAACACAATAAATGAAATTAAAAATTCTCTAGAAGGAATCAATAGCAGAATAACTGAGGCAGAAGAACAGATAACTGACCTGAAAGATAAAATAGTGGAACTAACTACTGCAGAGCAGAATACAGAAAAAAGAATGAAAAGAATTGAGGACAGTCTTAGAGACCTCTGGGACAACATTAAATGCACCAACATTCGAATTATAGGGGTCCCAGAAGAAGAAGAGAAAAAGAAAGGGACTGAGAAAATATTTGAAGAGATTATAGTTGAAAACTTCCCTAATATGGGAAAGGAAATAGTTAATCAACTCCAGGAGGCACAGAGAGTCCCATACAGGATAAATCCAAGGAGAAACATGCCAAGACACATATTAATCAAAGTATCAAAAATTAAACAAAGAAAAAATATTCAAAGCAGCAAGGGAAAAACAACAAATAACATACAAGGGAGTCCCCATAAGGTTAACACCTGATCCTTCAGCAGAAACTCTGCAAGCCAGAAGCAAGTGGCAGGACATACTGAAAGTGATGAAGAGGAAAAACCTACAACCAAGATTACTCTACCCAGCAAGGATCTCATTCAGATTTGACAGAGAAATTAAAACCTTTACAGACAAGCAAAAGCTAAGAGAATTCAGCACCACCACACCAGCTTTACAACAAATGCTAAAGGAACTTCTCTAGGCAGGAAACACAAGAGAAGGAAAAGACCTACAATAACAAACCCAAAGCAATTAAGAAAATGGTAATAGGAACATACATATCAATAATTACCTTAAATGTAAATGGACTAAATGCTCCCACCAAAAGACATAGACTGGCAGAATGGATACAAAAACAAGACCCGTATATATGCTGTCTACAAGAGACCCACTTCAGACCTAGGGACACATACAGACTGAAAGTGAGGGGATGGAAAAAGATATTCCATGCAAATGGAAATCAAAAGAAAGCTGGAGTAGCAATTCTTATATCAGACAAAATAGACTTTAAAACAAAGACTATTACAAGAGACAAAGAAGGACACTACATAATGATCAAGGGATCAATCCAAGAAGAAGATATAACAATTGTAAATATTTATGCACCCAACATAGGAGCACCTCAATACATAAGGCAAATGCTAACAGCCATGAAAGGGGAAATCGACAGTAACACAGTCATAGCAGAGGACTTTAACACCCTGCTTTCACCAATGGACAGGTCATCCAAATTGAAAATAAATAAGGAAACACAAGCTTTAAATGACACATTAAACAAGATGGACTTAATTGATATTTATAGGACATTCCATCCAAAAACAACAGAATACACTTTCTTCTCAAGTGCTCATGGAACATTCTCCAGGATAGATCATATCTTCGGTCACAAATGAAGCCTCGGTAAACTTAAGAAAATTGAAATCGTATCAAGTATCTTTTCCGACCACAATGCTATGAGACTAGATATCAATTACAGGAAAAAGTCTGTAAAAAAACAAACACATGGAGTCTAAACAATACACTACTTAATAACCAAGAGATCACTGAAGAAATCAAAGAGGAAATTAAAAAATACGTAGAAACAAATAACAATGAAAACATGATGACCCAAAACCTATGGGATGCAGCAAAAGCAGTTCTAAGAGGGAAGTTTATACCAATGTAGTCCTACCTTAAGAAACAAGAAACATCTCAAATGAACAACCTAACCTTACACCTAAAGCAATTAGAGAAAGAAGAACCAAAAAACCCCAAAGTTAGCAGAAGGAAAGAAATCATAAAGATCAGATGACAAATCAATGAAAAAGAAATGAAGGGAATGATAGCAAAGATCAATAAAACTAAAAGCTGGTTCTTTGAGAAGATAAACAAAATTGATAAACCATTAGTCAGACTCATCAAGAAAAAAAGGGAGAAGAGTCAAATCAATAGAATTAGAAATGAAAACGGAGAAGTAAAAATTGACACTGCAGAAATACAAAGAATCGTGAGAGATTACTACAAGCAAATATGTGCCAATAAAATGGACAACCTGGAAGAAATGGACAAATTCTTAGAAAAGCACAACCTTCCGAGACTGAACCAGGAAGAAATATAAAATATAAACAGACCAATCAAAAGCACTGAAAATGAGACTGTGATGAAAAATCTTCCAAGAAACAAAAGCCCAGGACCAGATGGCTTCACAGGCGAATTCTATCAAACATTTAGAGGAGAGCTAACACCTATCCTTCTCAAACTCTTCCAAAATATTGCAGAGGGAGGAACACTCCCAAACTCATTCTATGAGGCCACCATCACCCTGATACCAAAACCAGACAAGGATGTCACAAAGAAAGAAAACTACAGGCCAATATCACTGATGAACATAGATGCAAAAATCCTCAACAAAATACTAGCAAACAGAATCCAACAGCACATTAAAAGGATCATACACCATGATCAAGTGGCATTTATCCTAGCAATGCAAGGATTCTTCAATATACACAAATCAGTCAATGTGATACATCATATTAACAAACTGAAGGAGAAAAACCATATGATCATCTCAATAGATGCAGAGAAAGCTTATGACAAAATTCAACACCCATTTATGATAAAAACCCTCCAGAAAGTAGGCATAGAGGGAACTTACCTCAACATAATAAAGGCCATATATGACAAACCCACAGCAAACATCATTCTCAATGGTGAAAAACTGAAAGCATTTCCTCTAAGATCAGGAACAAGACAAGGATGTCCACTCTCACCACTATTATTCAACATAGTTTTGGAAGTCCTAGCCATGGCAATCAGAGAAGAAAAAGAAATAAAAGGAACACAAATTGGAAAAGAAGAAGTAAAGCTGTCACTGTTTGCAAACGACATGATACTATACATAGAGAATCCTAAAGATGCCAGAAAACTACTAGAGCTAATCAATTAATATGGTAAAGTTGCAGGATACAAAATTAATGCACAGAAATCTCTTGCATTGCTATACACTAATGACGAAAAATCTGAAAGAGAAAGTAAGGAAACACTCCCATTTACCATTGCAACAAAAAGAATAAAACATCTAGGAATAAACCTACCTACGGAGACCAAAGACCTGTATGCAGAAAATTATAAGACACTGATGAAAGAAATTAAAGATGATACAAATAGATGGAGAGATATACCGTATTCTTGGATTGGAAGAATCAACATTGTGAAAATGACTTTACTACCCAAAGCAATCTACAGATTCAATGCAATCCCTATCAAACTACCAATGGCATTTTTCACAGAACTAGAACAAAAAATTTTACAATTTGTATGGAAACACAAAAGACCCCGAATAGCCAAAGCAATCTTGAGAAAGAAAAACGGAGCTGGAGGAATCAGGCTCCCTGACTTCAGACTATACTACAAAGCTACAGTCATCAAGACAGTATGGTACTGGCACAAAAACAGAAATATAGATCAATGGAACAAGATAGAAAGCCCAGAGATAAACCCACACACATATGGTCACCTTATCTTTGATAAAGGAGGCAAGAATATACAATGGAGAAAAGACAGCCTCTTCAATAAGTGATGCTGGGAAAACTGGACAGCTACATGTAAAAGAATGAAATTAGAACACTCCCTAACACCATACACAAAAATAAATTCAAAATGGATTAAAGACCTAAATGTAAGGCCAGACACTATGAAACTCTTAGAGGAAAACATAGGCAGAACACTCTATGACATAAATCACAGCAAGATCCTTTTTGACCCACCTCCTAGAGCAATGGAAATAAAAACAAAAATAAACAAATGGGACCTAATGAAACTTAAAAGCTTTTGCACAGCAAAGGAAACCATAAACAAGACAAAAAGCCAACCCTCCGAATGGGAGAAAATATATGAAAATGAAGCAACTGACAAAGGATTAATCTCCAAAATTTACAAGCAGCTCATGCAGCTCAATATCAAAAAAACAAACAACCCAATCCAAAAATGGGCAGAAGACCTAAATAGACATTTCTCCAAAGAAGATATACAGTTTGCCAACAAATACATGAAAGAATGCTCAACATCATTAATCATTAGAGAAATGCAAATCAAAACTACGATGAGATATCATCTCTTACCGGTCAGAATGCCCATCATCAAAAAATCTACAAACAATAAATGCTGGAGAGGGTGTGGAGAAAAGGGAACCCTCTTGCACTGTTGGTGGGAATGTAAACTGATACAGCAACTATGGAGAACAATATGGAGGTTCCTTAAAAAACTAAAAATGTAACTACTATACGACCCAGCAATCCCACTACTGGGCATATACCCTGAGAAAACCGTAATTCAAAAAGAGTCATGTACCACAATGTTCATTGCAGCTCTATTTACAATAGCCAGGACATGGAAGCAACCTAAGTGTCCATCAACAGATGAATGGATAAAGAAGATGTGGCACATATATACAATGGAATATTACTCAGCCATAAAAAGAAACGAAATTGAGTTATTTGTAGTGAGGTGGATGGACCTAGAATCTGTCATACAGAATGAAGTAAGTCAGAAAGAGAAAAACAAATACCGTATGCTAACACATATATATGGAATCTTAAAAACAAAAAAATAATGGTCGTGAAGAGCGTAGTGGCAAGACGGGAATAAAGACACAGACCTACTAGAGAATGGACTTGAGGATATAGGGAGGGGGAAGGGTAAGCTGGGACAAAGTGAGAGAATGGCATGGACATATATACACTACCAAATGTAAAATGGATGGCTAGTGGGACGCTGCTGCATAGCACAGGGAGATCAGCTCGGTGCTTTGTGGTCACCTAGAGAGGTGGGATAGGGAGGGTGGGGGGGAGGGAGACACAAGAAGGAAGAGATATGGGGATATATGTATATGTATAACTGATTCACTTTGTTATAAAGCAGAAACTAACACACCATTGTAAAGCAATTATACTCCAATAAAGATGTTTACAAAAATTTAAAAAATAAAATGAAATATGTTCCTTTAAAAAAAAACAAAACACCTGGGCTTGTAAGCTATGCTAGGTGCTAGGTGTATTTGTGATGATGTGGCAGTACTGAAGCTTTGAAAATTACTGAAGCTAAATGGTTGGTAATTGCTATAACCCCCTTTTTCCTATTTTATTGCTAATCCTACAAAAAGGCAGTCGTTTATCCATCTGGTTTCCTTAGCATATAAATTCTTTGCAAGCCGGAAAAATCATCACAGTCAAATAGAAGTGAAGAATGAGGAAAAGGGAGGGAAGAGATTGTGACAGATTAAATGGACAGAGTTCTTGCCCCCAAGAGTCAAAAGAATGTAGCGTGATATAGCAATTAATTCATTTAAACTTTTTAAATATATATATTTATTAAGCTTATATAATGTTAAAGTTATGATGTAAGCACTGTGGGAAATGCAAACACTACACATGGTTTCTGTTCTCACCTTACCTCTCAGGTACTTATACTGTGGAAGTTATAGAAGTCTCACCTCTCTTGAAAACACTATAGTCATATAATCTTTTTCAGGTGGTTACAGTAAGATTTTTTTTTCCCTCCTTAAATAAAAGAAAACCATCACTATTTGCCCGACATCCAATCTGACAGAAAATCCTGTTGACTCTGCCTTTGAAATGTATTCATAATTAAACCAGTTTTCACCAACTCCCATGCTACCATTCAGTCCAAGCCATCATCATGTTTTGCCTGGACTATTGTAATAGCCTCCCAGCTAGATACCTGCTTTTAACCCTGACCTCCTTCAATTTGTTCTTTTGTTATTTTTTTTACTGCAGTCAGAAGGATGAGTCTTTTAAAACATAAAACAGATCATGTCATTTATCTGCTCAAAACTCCCCATCAATTCTCCATCTCACTGAGAAGTCCTTTAGTGACCACGAAGACCCTATTGACCTGGCTGCCTTAACTCTCAGATCTCATCTTTTATTCCTCTCCCACAGTTTGCTGTGATTCAGCCACACTGCTCTTCCTTGAACATGCCAAGCCTCAGGGCCTTTGCTGTTCCCTTTGCCTCTCAGATCTTTTCATAGCTACCTTCCTCACCCCTTCAAATATTAAAACATCACTTTCTTAATGAAGTTTTCCTGGCCATCCATTTCAAAGTCACAGTTTACCCCCATTCTGCCATTCCCAATCACTCTTAGTCTGCTCCATGTTTTCCCATAGCACCCATCACCTGCTAATATGCTACATAAGTTTCTTTTTTTTTTTAATATCTTTATTGGAGTATAATTGCTTTACAATATTGTGTTAGTTTCTGCTGTACAACAAAGTGAATCAGCTATATGTATACATATATCCCTATATCCCCTCCCTCTTGTGTCTCCCTCCCACCTTCCCTATCCCACCCCTCCAGGTGGTCACAAAGCATCGAGCTGATCTCCCTGTGCTATGCAGCAGTGTCCCACTAGCCATCCATTTTACATTTGGTAGTGTATACATGTCAACGCTACTCTCTCACTTTGTCCCAGCTTCCCCTTCCCACAACATGTCCTCAAGCCCATCATTCTCTACATCTGCGTCTTTATTCCTGCCCTGCCACTAGGTTCATCAGTACCGTTTTTTTAGATTCCATACATGTGCATTAACATATGGTATTTGTTTTTCTCTTTCTGACTTACTTCACTCTGTATGACAGACTCTAGGTCCATCCACCTCCTACAAATAACTCAATTTCATTTCTTTTTATGGCTGAGTAATATTCCACTGATATATGTGCCACATCTTCTTTATCTATTCATCTGTGGATGGACACTTAGGTTGCTTCCATGTCCTGGCTATTGTAAATAGAGCTGCAATGAACATTGTGGTACATGACTCTTTTTGAATTATAGTTTTCTCAGGGTATATGCCCAGTAGTGGGATTGCTGGGTCATATGGTAGTTCTATTTTTAGTTTTTTAAGGAACCTCCATACTGTTCTCCATAGTTGCTGTATCAGTTTACATTTCCACCAACAGTGCAAGAGGGTTCCCTTTTCTCCACACCCTCTCCAGCATTTATTGTTTGTAGATTTTTTGATGATGGCCATTCTGACCGGTGTGAGGTGATACCTCATTGTGGTTTTGATTTGCGTTTCTCTAATGATTAGTGATGTTGAGCGTCTTTTCATGTGTTTGTTGGCAATCTGTATGTCCACTTTGGAGAAATGTCTATTTAGGTCTGACACCCATTTTTGGATATGGTTGTTGTTTATAAATTTCTTATTTATTATGTTCATCTTCTATCTTCCTATACTAGAATATGAGCTTCACAAGAATAAAGATTTGTCCTTATTCTGTTCTGCTTAGAACAGTCTGACACATGATAAGGTGCTCGGTAAATATTCTTAGATTAGTGAGTTTGTATGTCTCGGTTTATCTCAATTTATCTATTTTCTCCCCTTTTCTATTTAAATTATGTACAAGCGTGAGTGAATTTGGAAGCTTATACTAGTAGTAATAATAATAATAAAGAGATCATTTATTGCTATCATTTATTGAGTGCTTAATAGAGTCAGACATTATACTAAGCACATTAACTGTATTATCTCACTTAATCCCCACAACTAGCCCTCAGAGTCGGATGAGAAGGCTTACAGAGGTCAAGTCATTTGCCCAGAGTAACATATCAAGTGAATTGCTAAGCTCCAGTTCAACCCATAACAGACTCCAAGGGCGCAGCCCTCTTTGTAGCTTTCAGGTTAGGGCCACCTTCAGCAAGTTTTATTCAATATCAATGTTCTTATATATATTTACTAAAGAACAGCTTGACTAAAAGAGTTAACTGAATACTAATATGCCTAATGTTATTACTTCTGTTTAAGTAACTACATATTTAGAGATAAATACTGGCTTTAGAAGTTTACAAATCCAAGTGATAGATAGAAATATAATATTGCTTTTAGATTGAAGGGAGAACGTATTCATGATATTGGGCATATCCTCGAAGAAAGACTTGGAAATAATTCAGTCTGAAATGATTGTATTAAGTGGGGCATTGAGTAACTTGAATTTGCCCAAGAACAAAGGAAACAGAAGAAGAAGTATAAAAAGTGAGGTAATATGCAGTGGCATGGAAAGGATCTCTTGGTTCATGTGTTTTCTGTTTGAGTACTCTCTAAAATAATGTTTTTAAACCACATGCTCCACACACATTTTTAAATTGACATATAAAACTTTTCATTATAAGTGTAAATAGTGACAAAGGGTATAATTTCTGACCTATTAAATACATGCTTTAAATATATTTTCATCAAAAGCGTGAAGTAAAGATTTAGCTTATTCAATTTACAGAAAAGGTCCATGCTATAGCCTAATTGGCAGTCATTGTCAAATTCATGAGAAGTCTAGACTTCATTTTTTAATTCCAATAAACGTGTTTGTGAAACAGTCTCCTCACTTTTCATTGCCATGAGATTGTCCACTGGTTAATATGAAACAAGGTGCAAGCCCCCATTAGTTTGCCTTTGTTCTGCAGTCATGGGACACTTCCCTAAGAGCAATGCACCACACTAAGATCCAGGGTAGGTTAGAGCCATGCCCTCCTTTTGTCAAGTTCAATCAAGTGGGAAAGGTAGAACTGCAGACTGTAGGTATATTTTCAAAGTAGATTAATTTTAAGAGAGATTAACTATGAAAGTTGAAGATCTCAAAATTGAATTCTTTGAAAACTATCCATGCCCCTATACCACTGGAAAGTCTTTGTAAAACCCAAAGGGCTAAAACTTCCAAAACTATGTTGAATAATAGTGGTGAGAGTGGACAACCTTGTCTTGTTCCTGATCTTAGAGGAAATGGTTTCAGTTTTTCAAAATGGATACAGCCGCTATGGAGAACAGTATGGAGTTTCCTTAAAAAACTAAAAATAGAACTACCATGTGGCCCAGCAATCCCACTACTGGGCTTATACCCTGAGAAAACCATAATTCAAAGAGTCATGTACCATAATGTTCATTGCAGCTCTGTTTACAGCAGCCAGGACGTGGAAGCAACCTAAGTGTCCATCAACAGATGAATGGATAAAGAAGATGTGGCACATATATACAATGGAATATTACTCAGCCATAAAAAGAAACGAAACTGAGTTATTTGTAGTGAGGTGGATGGACCTAGAGACTGTTATACAGAGTGAAGTAAGTCAGAAAGAAAAATAAATGCCATATGCTAACACATATATATGGAATCTAAAAAAAAAAAAAAAATTGTTCTAAAGAAACTAGGGGCAAGACAGGAATAAAGATGCAGATGTAGAGAATGGACTTGAGGACACAGGGAGGGGGAAGGGTAAGCTGGGATGAAGTGAGAGAGTGGCATGGACTTATATATACTACCAAATGTAAAATAGATAGCTAGTAGGAAGCAACCACATAGCCAGGGAGATCAGCTCAGTGCTTTGTGACCACCTAGAGGGGTGGGATAGGGAGGGTGGGAGGGAGACGCAAGAGGGAGGAGATATGGGGATATGTGTATATGTATAGCTGATTCACTTTGTTATACAGCAGAAACTAACACAACATTGTAAAACAATTATACTCCAATAAAGATGTTAAAAAAAAAAACCCAAAGGGCATGCGTTTCCCAGTTTTTTGTTTTTGTTTTTTTTTATACAGCAGGCTCTTATTAGTCAGCCATTTTATACACATCAGTGTATACATGTCAATCCCAGTCGACCAATTCATCACACCACCACCCCCACCACCACTGCTTTTCCCCCCTTGGTGTCCATACGTTTGTTCTCTACATCTGTGTCTCAATTTCTGCCCTGCAAACCAGTTCATCTGTACCATTTTTCTAGGTTCCACATACATGTGTTAATATACAGTATCTGTTTTTCTCTTTCTGACTTACTTCACTCTGTATGACAGTCTCTAGGTCCATCCATGTCTCTACAAATGACCCAATTTCGTTCCTTTTTATGGCTGAGTAATATTCCATTGTATATATGTACCACATCTTCTTTATCCATTCGTCTGTCAGTGAGCATTTAGGTTGGTTCCATGACCTGGCTATTGTAAATAGTGCTGCAATGAACGTTGGGGTGCATGTGTCTTTTTCAATTGTGGTTTTCTCAGGGTATATGCCCAGTAGTGGGATTGCTGGGTCATATGGTAGTTCTATTTTTAGTTTTTTAAGGAACCTCCATACTGTTCTCCATAGTGGCTGTATCAATTTACATTCCCACCAACAGTGCAAGAGGGTTCCCTTTCCTCCACACCCTCTCCAGCATTTGTTGTTTGTAGATTTTCTGATGATGCCCATTCTAACTGGTGTGAGGTGATACCTCATTGTAGTTTTGATTTGCATTTCTCTAATAATTAGAGATGTTGAGCAGCTTTCCATGTGCTTCTTGGCCATCTGTATGTCTTCTTTGGAGAAATGTCTATTTAGGTCTTCTGCGCATTTTGGGATTGGGTTGTTTGTTTTTTGAATATTGAGCTGCATGAGCTGTTTATATATTTTGGAGATTAATCCTTTGTCCGTCGATTCGTTTGCAAATATTTTCTCCCATTCTGAGGGTTGTCTTTTCGTCTTGTTTGTAGTTTCCTTTGCTTTGCAAAAACTTTGAAGTTTCATTAGGTCCCATTTGTTTATTTTTGTTTTTATTTCCATTACTCTAGGAGGTGGACCAAAAAAGATCTTGCTGTGATTTATGTCAGAGAGTGTTTTTCCTATGTTTTCTTCTAAGAGTTTTATAGTGTCCGGCCTTACAGTTAGGTCTCTAATCCATTTTGAGTTTATTTTTGTGCATGGTGTTAGGGAGTGTTCTAATTTCATTCTTTTACATGTAGCGGTCCAGTTTTCCCAGCACCACTTATTGAAGAGACTGTCTTTTCTCCATTGTACATCCTTGCCTCCTTTGTCATAGATTAGTTGACCATAGGTGCGTGGGTTTATCTCTGGGCTTTCTATCCTGTTGCATTGATCTATATTTCTGTTTTTGTGCTAGTACCATATTGTCTTGATGACTGTAGCTTTGTAGTATAGTCTGAAGTCAGGGAGTCTGATTCCTCCAGCTCCGTTTTTTTCCCTCAAGACTTCTTTGGCTATTCGGGGTCTTTTGTGTCTCCATACAGATTTTAAGATTTTTTGTTCGAGTTCTGTAAAAAATGCCATTGGTAGTTTGATAGGGATTGGATTGAATCTGTAGATTGCTTTGGTTAGTACAGTCATTTTCACAATATTGATTCTTCCAAGCCAAGAACATGCTATATCTCTCCATCTGTTTGTATCATCTTTAATTTCTTTCATCAGTGTCTTTTAGGTTTCTGCATACAGGTCTTTTGTCTCCCTAGGTAGGTTTATTCCTAGGTATTCTATTCTTTTTTGTTGCAATGGTAAATGGGAATGTTTCCTTAATTTCTCTTTCAGATTTTTTGTTATTAGTGTATAGGAATGCAAGAGATTTCTGTGCATTAATTTTGTATCCTGCAACTTTACCATATTCATTGATTAGTTCTAGTCGTTTTCTGCTGGCATCTTTAGGATACTCTATGTATAGTATCATGTCATGTGTGAACAGTGACAGTTTTACTTCTTCTTTTCCAATTTCCATTCCTTTTATTTCTTTTTCTTCTCTGATTGCCGTGGCTAGGACTTCCAAAACCATATTGAATAATAGTGGTGAGAGTGGACATCCCTGTCTTGTTCCTTATCTTAGAGGATATGCTTTCAGTTTTTCACCATTGAGAATGATGTTTGCTGTGGGTTTGTCGTACATGGCTTTTATTATGTTGAGGTAGGTTCCCTCTATGCCCACTTTCTGGAGAGTTTTTATCATAAATGGGTGTCGAATTTTGTCAAAAGCTTTTTCTGCATCTACTGACATGATCATATGGTTTTTATTCTTCAATTTGTTAATATGGTGTATCACATTGATTGATTTGTATATATTGAGGAATCCTTGCATCCCTGGGATAAATCCCACTTGATCATGGTGTATGATCCTTTTAATGTGTTGTTGGATTCTGTTTCCTAGTATTCTGTTGAGGATTTTTGCATCTATATTCATCAGTGATATTGGTCTGTAATTTTCTTTTTTTGTAGTATCTTTGTCTGGTTTTGGTATCAGGGTGATGGTGGCCTTATGGAATGAGTTTGGGAGTGTTCCTTCCTCTGCAATTTTTTGGAAGAGTTTGAGAAAGATGGGTGTTAGCTCTTTAAATGTTTGATAGAATGTTTCCCAGTCTTAAAGACCTCTGCTTTATATTATGTAGCATATTTAAATTTAAAATAAACTCTAAGTTTTTTCCACAGTTCAAGTAGTTTCCTAAAAATATCTACTGCCATTATAATCTGCAAAAATAGATCTTAAGCTTATGGTAGTGTGGTACTGAATAGCACAGGGAACTCTACTCAATATTCTGTAATAACCTATATGGGAAAACAATCTGAAAAAGAGTGGATATATATATATCTATAACTGAACTACTTTTCTGTACACCTGAAACTAACACAACATTGTAAATCAACTATACCCCAATATAAAATTAAAAGTAAATTAAAAATAAATAAAAATAAACAAGAACCGAATATAATACTTAAAACTGATGCAAGATACTTTTTTTTTTTTCATTAATGTACTTTTTTTGGAGCAGTTTTAGGTTTACAGAAAATTTGAGGGGAAAGTACAGAGTTCCTATGAATCCCCTCATGCCCTCACCCAGTTTCCCCTATTATTAATATCTTGCCTAAGTGAGATACATTTGCTACAATTGATGAGCCAATATTGATATGTTACGATTAACTAAAATCCACAGTTTACATTAGGATTTACTCTTTGAGTTAGACATTCTATGGGTTTTGACAAATGTATAATGACATGTATCCACTAGTCATACAGAACAGTCAAACTATTCTAAAAATCCCCTGTTCTCCACCTATTCACCCCTTCCTCCTCCCAAATCCCTGGCAATCACTGATCTTTTTACTGTATCCATAGATTACCTTTTCCAGAACATCATATAGTTGGAATCATATAGGACATAGCCTTTCAGATTGGCTTCTTTCACTTGGCAGTATGCATTTAAGGCTCCTCCATAGCTCATTTCTTTTTATCACTAAATAATATTCCATTGTATGGGTGTACCACAGTTTGTTTGTCCATACCTTTTGAAGAGTATATTGGTTGCTTCCAAGTTTTAGCAGGTATGAATAAAGCTGCTATAAACATTCCTGTCCAAGTTTTTGTCTGTATATAAGTTTTCAGCTCATTTGGGTAAATACTAAGGAGCACAATTGCCAGATTATATGGTACAAAAGTGTTTATTTTATAAGAAACTGCCCAACTGCCTTCCAAAGTGGCTGTACTATTTTGCATTCCCACCAGCAATGCATGAGAGTTTTGCATCCTCACCAGCATTGGTGTTGTTAGTGTTTAGGATTTTAGCCATTTTAATAGGTATGTATCAATAGTAGTATCTCATTGTTGTAATTTACAATGCCCTGATGACATATAACGTTGAGCATCTTTTCATTTGCTTATTTCCCATCTGTATGTCTTCTTTGGGGAAGTGTCTGTTTAGGTCTTTTCCCTAGTTTTTAATTAGATTGTTTTCAGTAAGTTGAATTTTAAGAGTGCTTTGTATGTTTTTGTACCAATCCTTTATCAGATAGGCGTTTTGCAAAGATTTTCTCCCAATCTCTGGCTTGTCTTCATTCTTTTAACAGTATCTTTCTCAGAATAGAAGTTTTTCATTTTAATGAAATCCAACTTCTCAGTTTTTTTCTTTCACGGACCATGCTTTTGAAGTTGTATTTTGAGTCATTGCCAAACCCAACGTCACCTGAATTTTCTTCTACAATATCTTCTAGGGTTGTATAGTTTTGCATTTTACATTTAGGTCTATGATTCATTTTGAGTTACTTTTTGTGAAGGGTGTAAGATGTTATGTCTAGATTCATTTTTTTGCATGTGGATATACATTTGTTCCAACACCATTTGTTAGAAAGACTATCCTTTCTCCATTGAATTGTGTTTGCCCCTTTGTCAAAGATCAATTGACTACATTTGTATGGGTCTATTTCTGGGCTCTCTAGTCTGTTCTGTTGGTCTACTTGTCTTTTCTTTGACCAGTACCACACTGTCTTGAATACTATAGCTTAATAGTAAGCCTTGAAGTCAGGTAGTGTATTTTGAAGTCAGGTACTAAGTCTTGAAGTCAGGTAGTTTGCTAGAGCTGCCATAGCAAATACCATAGACTCGGTGGCTTAAACAATGGAAATTTTATTTTCTCACGGTTCTGGAGACCAGAAATCCAAGATCAAGGTGTCAGCAGGGCTGATTTCTTCCAAGGCCTCTTTCTTTAGCTTGTGGCTTGTCCTCTTCTCTCTGTGTCTTCGCATGGTCTTCCCTTTGTATGTGTGCATGTCTGTGTTCCAATTTCTTCTTCTTATAAGGACACCAATCATATTGGATTAGGGCCCACCCTAAAAACTCATTTTAACTTAATTACCTCTTTAAAGACTTTATCTCCATACACAGTTACATTGTGAGGTACTGAGGGTTAGGACTTCAGCATATAAATTTTGGGGGTTAGGGCTTCAAATATAAATTTTCAACATATAAAATTTGGGGGGAAACACAGTTCAGCCCATAACAAGTAGTATCAGTCGTCTGACTTTGTTCGTCTCCTTTAAGACTGCGTTGGCTATTCTAGATCTTTTCCCTTTCCATATAAAGTTTAGAATAAGTTGATCGATAGCCACAAAATAATTTGCTGAGATTTTTGTTGGAATTGCATTGAATCTTCAGATCAAGTTGGAAAGAACTGAAATCTTAGCAACATTGAGTCTTCCTATCCCTAAGACTGTGCCCCCTTGGAGTTTTGTAATCTCAAAACTTGTCCACACTGAGCTTCTGGCAGTTTGTCGTTACAGTTCAGGGGTTTTTTCTCTAGGACTCGTTCCTATGGAAGTACTTATTCCCAGCCTTCTGTTCTAGTAAGTTGTGATTCTCTGTTTCTGCCTATCGTTTATACAGTTTTTCAGGCAGCAGCCCTATGTCCTCAATGCTCTGATGGGTCTGAGAGCTGCTGGTTTTCAGTTTGTTCAGATTTTTTCTTGCTGTGGGCATGAGAGTGACAACTTCCAAGCTTCTTATATTTAAGACCAGAAACCAGACATCTCCAAGGTACTTTTTATTATTGCAGCATCATCATTAACAACATTAATCATTTATTGGTTCTTGATTTTACAGAAGGAACTGAGCTAGGTCTAATATATTATGTCTTAAAACTGGCAAGAATCCTATTTTTGCCAAAATGGTATTTATGAAAATATTTCTATATTTACATCATAAATCTTTTTAATGTATATACCTAGAGCATTGGTTTTCAAAATGCTATGGCCCTGGTTGTAGGAAGAGGTGCCTCAAGAATTGCTGATTTTGGTTGTGGGTAAGATGGAAGCAAAGGGCAAGGGAAAGACTATGTTCACTATACTCACCCCAGCTTGAACCTGAGCAGGTCTGGTTCATATATTTCATTTGAAGTAAGTGTTGGACAACTAAATAGTCTTTAAATCCACTGCCCTTGGTGTTAGATAAATGCTCTCCTAGTGTTCTCATTCATAGATTGTACAATAGATGAAACTATCTCAGAAAAATCTTCTTTACAGAGTTTAGTAACAAAATTGTTAAGGAAGAACTAATGTAGACTCAGTTTATTTAATGCAATGTGTGGTAATGTTGGAATAAATGAATCCCTCTTTGTTAGGGATTGTAAAAACTCAATTATAATATAATTAGTTTACCCTGAGGAGTTCAGGCCTTTGAAAATTGAATACTTTTGAGGTATTAATTAGCGGATGTATCAAGAAATATGCAGCATGGGCATACCTTTATTAACCTGTGGGTAAGTTTTCTTGATGGAATCTATAGATGTCAGTGCATCCTGGCTCATTAATAACAGAATTAATCAGTTTATCAACTTATACTTTTATAAAAATTCAGGCTCACTGACATATTTAGTTTTGGGGTTTGTGGGGTTTTTTTAATTTGATTTTGTATCATAGGGTAGTTGGAGACAGGACTATAATAAGATTTCAGGCTTTTCACCTACTGGAACATATATCCAAACTGAGCTGAAAGAAGTGTTTTTAATTCATCTAGCAGCCACATATAATTATGCTTGGTTTACACTGTGAGGAGGTATCCAGGAGGGCAGAAGAAACAGGATTTGATTTGTTAGGTGCACAGCTTTTACATCGTTCATATCGCTTAGAATTGTTTATAAGCATGGGTACCAAGTGTAGTAAACTTAGTCTAAATCAGTTCAGAAAAATATTTAGAAGTCTGCTGTGTATAAAGCAAATAAGTAAAACACTATTCTTACACCAGAAAAGTGAATACAGTAATAGAAGAGATTAGACAAGTATGCAAAAATCAAGTCAAAACACTCTAAGTGTAATAAGAAGCAAAAAATGCTATGGGTCTCATAGAAGAGAGAGATTCTGCATCTGTTTGAAAGCAAATGAGGAGATTGAAAGGGAAGGTAACATTTATGATCTAGAAGAACCTGGAGAGAAAATATATCAGTTAGGAAATTGTTCAGGTGCATATAAAAGTAAACTTAACTGATAGGAGCTTTAATAAACAGAGCTCTATATTTCAAACAGAACAAGAAGCCTGGAGGTAAGCAGCTGCTGGTGTTGATTCAGTAGTTCTATAATGTCAAGGTCACATTTCTGTAATTTTCTGAGACTTTTTCTCATGCTTGTTGCCTTGTGATCACAAGAAGGTGGCTACAGCTCCAACTACCAGCCTATAGTCCAGCAGGAAGAAAGGACTGAGAGAAGGAGAAAAAAAGAAAACTTTCCAGATATTCCTCTGCAGACTTCTTTTTACAACTCATTGATCAGAACTTTGCAAATTACTACCCTGGCTGCAGAGAATCTGGAAAGGTGAGAGTTTTCAGCTATTCATACTGCCCCTCTCCAAACAAAATCAGGAAATGTTGAGGTAAAAAGAGTAGCAGGAACAACTCGTGTGTTACTTTGAGGTAAAGAGATATAGTGGAAGTTAAAAATAAAACCAGTGGGATTGAACTGTATCCTTCAAAGCCTTTGGTACCAGGCTGAGGCATTTAAAATTAACTTAATAGGCAGTGGGAAGCTATTTAATGTTTCTGAGCAGTGAAGTGACATCATGGGTGCTGACCCATCATTGTATTTTAATTTTCTAAATAAAATGGTTTTAAATAAATTTTATAAAGAGTTTACAATAGATGTATTTTTAAATTATACTATTATGTTATGATCACACTCAGCTATAATTTAATCCTGTTAAGACAATTCAGTAAGGTGGGTCATTTTTCTACTATTGTTTACCATGGCACCAGAATATAGATTCTACACAATCCACTCAATCTAGGTATCTATTTTAAAAAAAAAATCTTGAATTTGGGATTTTTCAAGATTTAAGAGTGATTGAACTCACCGTAATAAAAACAATAAATGATTATACAAAGTCATATGACTAAAATGTTTCCCATTCCTCCTTAGTTAGGAACTAATACTACCCATCTAGAGCGACCATCTAATTTACTGTCTTTATGGGATTAAAGTGCTAATAATTAGGCCACGACAATAGGAGTAAACCAGGGCTTGCCATTGTGACTAAGGGAATAAATAGTTCTGTTGCAGTCTAAAGTCTTCTGTGGGCTCTCACATTGTCCTTGCCCCAGGTGGTCAGCTCTGCAGGAGTATGTCTGTGTCTCCCTTGAGGGCTGAATAGACTCACCCAGCTTTGCTTGTCAACCCCAGGAATAGCCGCGTGCGCTGTAGCTCTCTGCCTCAGGCAGCAGGGCTCACTCTCATTGGTCTCCCTGGTGGCCACATGCTCGCTGTGGCTCTTCGGCTCAAGGCTATATTTCCTCTCCGTGTTGTGGTCCTGAGAAAGGAGGGCTCAGGGAACCTTTAATTCCCCCTTTGTGGGAAGTGTCGTTTGCCAGCTTGAACTGGGAGCTGAAAACAAATCCCACATTTATATAGTGCTATAATCTTTACTGAGTAACACCAATAGAGCTCTCCCAGGAAACCTCAGCTCAGAACATTCTTACTGAATCACGTGATGCCCAGGGTTATACTGTTTAATTTTGAAAATTTATAGACAAAGCATTAGAGAGGTTATTACACTAAAGTATCTTATTCCTATGTGGAATTTTGTGTTCTTGTCCTTGTTTGTATCATATATCTTTTTTTCTCACCACATATTTTTTAAATTATCTCTTCTCTTTGATTCCCACTAACCTCTATCAGTTCTCTTACAGCCTCTCTGAATATTCCTTTTTTCACTTTCTCTGGGTGTTTTTCCTCCTTTTATCCCCCAAAGATGATAATGATGGTTTAGAAAATATTAACCCCAACAATAGCCATGACTTAACAAGTACTTACAATGTGCTAGGCACTGCACAAATTACACATACTAACTCACTGAACTCTTAACAACAGCCTTATATATAGTTCTATTATTATCCCTGTTTTTCATATGTGAGGTGCAGAAAGGTTAAATAACTTAAAAGTCATACAAACTAACAAATAATGGAGTCGGGTTTCTAACCTAGATAGTGTAACTCCAAATGCATGTGTTCTTAACCTCTAACCCATTGTTCCTGGTCTCCAGAAACTCCTCCTCTTACTGACTCCCTCTTGCCTTCTCTGCCGTACTTAATTCCAAGGCCAGTTCTAGCAGTGAATTTTTAAGAAACCCAGTCTTAGTTGTTTTCACCAGTCTAGCATAAGGCTTTGGATAGACTAGTGTCACCAGCTAAAGTCTTGCAGGCTTGGTGGTCTCTGTGACCCAGTAGCCTAGGCTTCAGCATGTTTTATGCAACTGTGCAACAGTTTCAGTAGAGCTATTGACAGATCTAAGAGATATTGTAAATGAAGAGCTGAGAGTACCATACTTGATATTTGCCAGTATATGAAAGATGAAAGGGGAGGAAGAATCATAAATTACTCTTAAGACTGTAAGATTAGTGGTCCATTAATAAGAATCGTAAGTGCTTATTTACTTATTTGTCTTCCCCACTAGCTGCTAGAGTTAGAAGCAGAAATTCTGGCAACTCTACCTTGATCACACCAGTTCTACTTCCAGGATACTTTCCTTCCTTGCCTCTGCTGAGATCCTGCATATATATTCAGAGCTGACCTCAGTTCTCACCCACTCCCCAAGCCTGGCCTGACAGCTACATCCTATATTGATCTTTCTCTCTCTTTCTCTCTCTCTCTCTCTTTTCTTCCCTCCCTCCATCCGTCCCTCCCTCCCTCTCCCCATTTACTGTATTCTTTGTCTGTTACTTATAAAGTTAGTACCTTGCTATCCATTGTTCAGTTGTCTCATTTTTGTACATTTTGTACTATACTATTTAGCCCTTAAAATATTTGTAAAAGTTCCTACTATGTGCCAGGCCCTTTGTGAGGATACAAATATTTATGAACACAACCCCTGCCCATGAAGAGCTTATAGTCTAGTAGAGAAAACTGACATATAAACAAATAACTGTAATAAAGATTGACTGGTACAGAAATAGATTCAGTTATGAAATGCTATGCAAAGACTAATAATGGGGTAATTCTGGTAGTTGTTAAACCGTGTTCAGGGAAAGCCACAGAAAAAAACATATTTAAGTTGCATCTTGAAAGTCATTTGGATTATAAAATGTTTATATCCTCATCACTTTCTATTTTCATTATACTCATTTTGATACTTTTCTTGTCTGTTAAACTATAAGTTCTTCAAGGTCAGGAATTATATATTCAAAGCCTTTGTTTCATCCATAATGCCAAAATATTTCACTGAAATATTTATATTCATATAAATAAGTACTTATTTCTATTTCTTTATCTTCCCTCTTCTCCCACCAAAGCCCAAACTGGTCAGCATATTTTTTTGTATCTTTATATCCCATTTCATTTAACATAACATTAACCTTGTAGTATATTTTTAGAACAGCTTATTTTACCACAAATGTGTAGTTTCTATGTCATATCTTGTAAGTAAGCATTGAGATTTTTGCTCTGTAACCCTTTATGAGCTTTTATGGTGTCTTGTGTAAGCATGATAAAAATGCAAAGCTCAGAGGTTTTTTTGCTTGCATACAGCTTATGGAAAACTCTCAAGTTTATTATTTTCTCCTAGCATGTCAAAATATCTGAGGTTTCAAATTGATAAAAATACAGTTTAAAAGCCATGTTAAACTACTGTAGTGTAAAGTTACAAACTGGCAAATTGAGTATTATGAATTTTACTCCAGGACAGAATAAAAGAGGTTTAAGATCTCCTAAATTTCATGAAACACCAAGGAGGTTTACCTCATAAACATTTAAACCCATCATCATTTTTTGCAAGTTCCAAGGCTGAGGCCGAGGACATTTTAAGATTAAACCTTTAAATGAATTAAACTCACCTTAAAGTTTATTAAAAGTATTTGCCAAACATCTATTTGAGAATCTGCTATATGGGGAGACACTGGTAATGCAAAAATGAATACTGTAAGACATTACTTCTATTTTGAGGAGCTCACAATTTAGTAATTAAAGGGATTTGTCCATTCTATATTATGGGGTAAATTCAGTTGCTAGATATAAATTTCAAAACTGATTAGAAGTAGAAAAGACCTCTATTTAAAGACTTTAACTCAGTTCACCATTTCATAAGCACAGTGGCTTACACATAGTAGGTACTAAGTAAACGTTTACTAAATGAATGAACAATAAGAATTGTAGACTTTAAGGTTAGGAATGAGACCTTACTAGGTGAGTTTTTTTTTAACCCTTTGACATCAACATGGTTTTTATTTTTTTTTATTTTTTAATTTTTTTAAATTTATTTATTTATTTATTTTGGCTGCGTTGGGTCTTTGTTGCTGCGCCCGGGCTTTCTCTGGTTGTGGTGAGCGGGGGCTACTCTTCGTTCCAGTGTGCGGGCTTCTCGTTGCGGTGGCTTCTCTTGTTGCAGAGCACGGGCTCTAGACGCACGGGCTTCAGTAGTTGCAGCACATGGGCTCAGTAGTTGTGGCTCGCGGGCTCTAGAGCGCAGGCTCAGTAGTTGTGGCGCATGGGCTTAGTTGCTCCGCAGCATGTGGGATCTTCCCGGACCAGGGCTCGAACCCGTGTCCCCTGCATTGGCAGGTGGATTCTTAACCACTGCACCACCAGGGAAGCCCAACATGGTTTTTATTATCACAGCGATTGCCAGTAGTAGTTAATGGGTGAGGCTGGGGTTATCTGACATTCAGCAATGCTGTGAGCTGTCCTACCCAATGAAGAATTGACACATCCTGCACAACTTTGAATGTCCGAATAAATCTACTACAGATATAAATTGGTGTGTCACTTTTTCCAGAACTGATATCTGTTCAGTGCCATCCTTATCAAAATTCCAGTGGAATTTTTTGTGAAATTTTTAAGAAAATGCAAAAAGCCAGGAAGCAGCCTTTACACATAGTGAAGCTGTAGTACTTACACTTTCAGATACCAAGACTTGTGGTATTGACACAAGAATAAATCAATAAGCAAATGGGACAGAAAAGAGTCTAGAGGGAATTCCCTGGTGGTCCAGTGGTTAGGACGCCACACTTTCACTGCCAAGCGCCTGGGTTCAATCCCTGATCAGAAAAGTAAGATCCCACAAGCTACATGGTACGGCCAAAAAAAAGAAAAGAAAGAAAGAAAGAAAAAAAAGAAAAGAGTCTAGAAACAGACCCACACATATGTGATCACCTGATTTATGACAAAACTAACACTGTGGTGCAGATGGAAAAGGATGGGCTTTTCCATAAATAATACTCAGTTAACTGGTATCCACATGAAAATAAAAGTGAATCTTGACTCCTCCACACCATGAACAGAAATCAATTCCAGTTGTATTGCAATCTAAATGTGAAAGGCAAAACAGTAAAGTTTTAGAAACAAACACAAAAGACTGTCTTCATGGGTAACATCTAAACTAATAGTGCTATTAGTCTTGATTTTGATCTTACTAAAAAAATTATACATATATATATATACACATACACACACACACAAGCATAAATTCGCACTTTAGGACATAATACTGAAAAGTTTTTTTAAAAAGTTCTATTAAAAAAGGTCAGGGACTTCCCTGGCAGTCCCGTGGTTGAAGCTTCGCCTTCTAATGCAGGGGGTGCCGGTTCAATCCCTGATCTGGGAGCTGGGATGCCACATGCCTCAGGGCCAAGAAACCAAAACAGAAAACAGAGGTAATATTGTAACAAATTCACTAAAGACTTTAAAAAAAAAAAGAAAAAAGAAAAGAAAAGGTCAAAATACAAAGGAAGTTTATTTGAAAAAAGACATCTCAAAATTACTGAATAATTTACTCACCTTGTCCATTTTTTCTACTACATATTCCCAATTATATAGTTAATGCAACAGTGCAATTACTTAAAGAACAGTGAAATGAATTGCATATATGTAACAGAAGAATTGAAATTTAACGGATTTGGATCCAAACTTTAATGAATTAGTAGAGGCACATGAAACGCAGGAAGTTTAATTAATTTCATTAAGAAAGTTTGTTCTTAAAATATACTCTTTCTTCTCTATACATTTTTAATGATTATAAATGTATACTAATACATTTATACTATGAAAATTACATATTGAAATTGTTTTTTCAAGGGGTTACTACACAACTTCTCTATAGTCTCTTATGATACAATTTCTTTTCTAATCCTTCCTCCTCTAGGCTCCATCACTTATCAAAGATAAAAGCCAAGCTCACTTGTAAAAATATATATAGATTTTATATTTCAGTACTCTATAATTTATCTTGTCATGTTAGCCCTAATTCAAGTCAGATTGTCACCCTCTTTCTCTTATCAATAGCAATAAGTCTAGTCTGTTATTATTTATCCTAACACTAATTTTTATTCTAGATTCTACTTGTACCATATTTCTGATCTTTCATGTTCTTGTGGGGTTTTTTTTTGGTATGGAAGCGTTTCTAATCTTAATTATCTTAAATGCAAATATATTCAGTGTAATTAGATACAAACATCTGACTATTTCATTAAGACTTCAATTTAAACATGGAGAAGGGAAGGAGCCTGCCCCCCACAAGAAAGAGCCAGATCATAATGTTATTTCCAGAAAGAGTGATTTTGGATTCTCACCCATGAGTAATGGGGAGGCTTTTAAGTACTTTATGCAGGGATTACTGATCAGACTTGTGTTTCTAAAATATCACTTTGGCTGCAGTATGAAAAAATAAGTTGGAAGGGATGACAAGACTGGAGGCATAGTCCAGTTAGAAAAATGTCGTAAGAGACCAGGTCATTATCATCATCATCAGGCCTGAACTGAGGAAGGAACCTGGCAGAAATGAGATAAAATCAACTGAATTTAGTCACTGTCACTTGATGAGGAAGAAGGAGGAGTCTAAGGTGACTCCCAATTTTCTGATTTGAGTGACTTGATGAAATGGGTGTTTTTCACTGAAATAAGGACCATAAGAAAAGGTGCAGTTGGGGACATGTAGAATGGGACATGCTGGTGGGAAAAACCTATGAACATTTGGATGTGTGCATTTGTTCATGGGTGATATATGTCCCAGAGATATAGATTTGGGAATCATTGTTATAGAGCTGGTAGTTGAAGTCTTTAATTAAGATTAGAAAATATGTTTAGACTCAGAAGAGAAGGCACGAAAGAATCCTGTGGAGTGGTCTCGTGGAAGTTGAGGGAGGAGAGAATTTTGAGAAGAGAATAAGAGACAATGCTAAATGCATTGAACAGTGAATAGAAAGTCAACAATTGGGTCATGAATAGAGCCGTCCATTTCATTTGGCAGTATGAGGCTCATGGGTGACCATCGACCAAGAATTTTCAGGGATATGGAGTACTTGATTATATGCCATTGGTTAAAGACTGAATGGATTATTCAATTTTTTAAAAAGTGAATGAGAAGTGAAGAAATAGAGACAGCAAGTATCCATTCTGTTGCAAGTTTTTGAATATTAGAGATAGGAGTAAGAATAATAGCCAGGGGGAGATGCAGGATAGAGGGTTTTTCAGTTCTTTTGTTTTTCCCACTTGTTCCTTGATTAAAATATTGCTTTTGGTTTCATTTAATGTTTCATTTAATTTAATGTTAAACTCAGTATTTTGCTAAAATTAATCATTCTATAATACTTTGGTTAGTGGCATAAGTTTGAAAGAATCAGGGTTACCAGCAAACCAAATTAAGGATAAATACTGAATTGTGTGATTTCCATGAATGCTCAGGATTAAAAAATATTTATGACAGAAATATGTAAAACCATGACTGAATAAAAGGAAGAAGTTGACAGCGTGTTGGATAAATGTGAGATATCTTACAAATGATTTTTAAATGAGGCCATCTGTTAAAGCTTGCTGATGCTCTCAGTCTGGAGCAGGAGGTTATTTATGTTTTCACGCAAATCAGGCTTTAACCAAAATACTTTGGCAAAAACAGATGCCTTATAGAAATTCATTATTCTTAAAATAATTACAACCCTCTAAATGTTAACATCCCTTCCTACAAAGAATGGTATTATGCTAATACTGTTCGTATATATGAATGTGAAATTATTGTATCATTGCTGTAATGCAATTCAGTGGTTTCTCTCTACCCTCACCTCCAACCTCACCCCCAGGAGATACATGCCTGCTTACTAGGACCAATTTCCTACTTATTTAGCCAAAAATAATTGACCTTTGAAAGTCATAACCCAAGTAGTTGCATTTGAACTAAAATCTAAAGACAAACCTAATCTTTCAAGCATTTTCTCCTATTATGGTCTTTTTTTTTTTTTTTTTTTTTGACCCTCAGTAAGTCTTACCAGATATATTAAACTAAAGGAGATTTCATAATAGAATATAGTCATGCTGTCATGTTTCATCAATGTTGAAGAGGAAGAATTAGTGTTATTTTGCCAGAAAACGAACTTCCAGTGTTACTACTACTATTTTACTAATGTGCGTAGTCACTCACTTGTAAAGGGTGAACACTGTGTGCAGAAGTGCCTACACACAGAGGAACTACGAGCATCCCTAACTTCTACATCCATGTTAGATCAGCTCGAGTCCGCACATAAAAGAGATCAAATCTGTGAGGGCTGGAGAAAAAAATTGAAGAGACTTATTACTTGCAGCTTTCATCATTACTGGGAGAGCAGCAAATTAGAATCAGACTAATATTTTTGGTTTCTCTAATTTATGGCTTTTTGTTAACTTGGTCACTGAGTGAGCTGTTGAGCCAGATTCCTATGGCCTGTAAGCACCTTGCTCAGGGTTCACTTTAGTACTGTGAGAAGCTTTTATGCGTGGACTCTCTATTTAGTAGACTAATGAAAGTGTTATTTATTGGTGTCTTCTTGTCCTCTGGGAATGCTTTTACCTTCGGTAGGCTCTTATTTACCTTAAAATAGTGGCTTAACTACTCAGATGATACGTCTCATTTCTCCTTCCTAACTGCTCTTTGAGTTGAAGCATTTGTCAGCATGGAGAATGGAAGAAGGACTGGAGAACTACATGTGTGAACACCCCTGCCTAGCTCCTTGCTCATGACAGGGAGTCTGCACCTTACATTCTTTTTTTTAATTTATTTATTCATTTATTTTTGGCTGCGTTGAGCCCTCGTTGCTGCACGCGGAGGCTACTCTTTGTTGCGGTGCGCGGGCTTCTCATTGTGCACCTTGCATTCTATGTGCTCTATAAAGTGGTCTGGCATAGTGATGTAGAGAGAGGCTCTGCAGTCCGATGGCCTGAATTTGAGAGTTGGCTCCACCACTTATTGCTTGTGTAAGCTCAGCAAATAATTCCTCTCTGCCCCAGGTTCCTCATCTGTTAACTAGAAATAATAATACACACTACTATATATAAGATAGATAACCAACAAGGACCTACTGTGTAGCACAGGGAACTATACTCAGTATTTTGTAATAACCTATAAGGGAAAATAATCTGAAAAAAAATAGATATATATATATGTGTAACTGAATCACTTTGCTGGTATACCTGAAACTCACACAACATTGTAAATTAACTGTACTTCAATAAAAATTTTTAAAACTAGGGTTAATAATGGCACCTTCCACATAGTGTGGTTATGAGGATTAAATAAGTTAATACATTTTAAAAGCTTGGCACAAAGCCTGATAGGTCGTTGTGCTGGTGGTAGTGGTGGTAGTGGTGGTTTTTCTCATAGACAAAGAAGCATTGCCCTGTTCATGGAAACCAAGAGAAGTACTCGTTAGCAGGCAGTAATCCTACTCTCTACAGTTTTTCTATACTGGGAGAATATTAGTGGTCCTATGAAATGGCACCAAAATATTGCGCCTCTCATTAAGGAAGGAAAAGAAAATACCATGTGCTTTCACAAGCATTATCTCATTTAATCCTCAGAACAATTCTTCCAAAATAAATTAGCCAATTTTCACATGTGAGAGACCCGAAGTCTTACACAAGATCGAATGGCTACTGGATAACAAAGTCAAGATTCAGTCAGAGGAGTAGCTGACCCAAAAGCCCATCTGTTTCCGCCTCACTCTACTGGCTAAATTGTCAATATTTGGGGCATAGTTGTTTTCCTCCCTTTCTAGATGTGGCAGATTAAAAGAAACCTCTACAACAGTCCAGTCCTACCTCTTCTCTCTTCAAGTGAGAGACCGCAAACATGGTAGACACTCAAATAATGTTTGGTCATTGACCAGTCAAATAATTCTTTTTCCTAAAAAGAAAATACACATTTTGCATCTTTAATATTGCAGTGGTTTATTTGTACTAAAATAGGAGCTCCCATGACTTTGTAGAAAAGTAAAAATAGAACTTCATATATGAGACCGAGTTTTCCCAATTTACCTTATACCCTCTTCTACTGAATAGGTTACAAAGTCTGAGTTAATGAGAAAGCCTAATAATGCTAGTAGCTTCCTATCCTCATTCTATTTTGTTTGTTTGTTTATTTTATTTATTTATTTTTTAATTTAATTTTATTTATTTTTTTATACAGCAGGTTCTTATTAGTCATCAGTTTTATACACATCAGTGTATACATGTCAATCCCAATCTCTCAATTCATCCCACCCCCACCCCCACCCCCCGCCACTTTCCCCCCTTGGTGTCCATACCTTTTTTTCTCTACTTCTGTGTCTCAATTTCTGCCCTGCAAACTGTTTCATCTGTACCATTTTCCAGGTTCCCCATATATGCGTTAATATACGGTATTTGTTTTTCTCTTTCTGACTTACTTCCCTCTGTATGACAGTCTCTAGATGCATCCACGTCTCTACAAATAACCCAATTTCGTTCCTTTTTATGGCTGAGTAATATTACATTGTATATATGTACCACATCTTCTTTATCCATTCGTCTGTCGGTGGGCATTTAGGTTGCTTCCATCACCTGGCTATTGTAAATAGTGCTGCAATGAATATTGGGGTGCATGTGTCTTTTTGAATTATGGTTTTCTCTGGGTATACGCCCAGTAGTGGCATTGCTGGGTCATATGGTAATTCTAATTTTAGTTTTTTAAGGAACCTCGATACTGTTCTCCATAGTGGCTGTATCAATTTACATTCCCACCAACAGTACAAGCAGGTTCCCTTTTCTCCACACCCTCTCCAGCATTTGTTGTTTGTAGATTCTCTGATGATGCCCATTCTAACTGGTGTGAGGTGACACCTCATTGTAGTTTTGATTTACATTTCTCTAATAATTAGTGATGTTGAGCAGCTTTTTATGTGCTTCCTGGCCATCTGTATGTCTTTTTGGAAAATGTCTATTTAGGCCTTCTGCCCATTTTGGGATTGGGTTGTTTGTTTTTTGAATATTGAGCTGCATGAGTTGTTTATATATTTTGGAGATTAATCCTTTGTCCATTGATTCGTTTGCAAATATTTTCTCCCATTCTGAGGGTTGTCTTTTCGTCTTGTTTATGGTTTCCTTTGCTGTGCAAAAGCTTTTAACTTTCATTAGGTCCCATCTGTTTATTTTTGTTTTTATTTCCATTACTCTCGGAAGTGGATCAAAAAAGATCTTGCTGTGATTTATGTCAAAGAGTGTTCTTCCTATGTTTTCCTCTAAGAGTTTTATAGTGTCCGGCCTTACATTTAGGTCTTTAATCCATTTTGAGTTTATTTTTGTGTATGGTGTTAGGGAGTATTCTAATTTCATTCTTTTACATGTAGCTGTCCAGTTTTCCCAGCACCACTTATTGAAGAGACTGTCTTTTCTCCACTTTATATCCTTGCCTCCTTTGTCATAGATTAGTTAACCATAGGTGTGTGGGTTTGTCTCTGAGCTTTCTATCTTGTTCCATTGATCTATATTTCTGTTTTTGTGCCAGTACCATATTGTCTTGATGACTGTAGCTTTGTAGTATAGTCTGAAGTCAGGGAGTCTGATTCCTCCAGCTCCGTTTTTTTCCCTCAAGACTGCTTTGGCTATTCGGGGGCTTTTGTGTCTCCATACAAATTTTAAGATTTTTTGTTCTAGTTCTGTAAAAAATGCCATTGGTAATTTGATAGGGATTGCATTGAATCTGTAGATTGCTTTGGGTAGTATAGTCATTTTCACAATATTGATTCTTCCAATCCAAGAACATGTTATATCTCTCCATCTGTTTGTATCATCTTTAATTTCTTTCATCAGTGTCTTTTAGTTTTCTGCATACAGGTCTTTTGTCTCCCTAGGTAGGTTTATTACTAGGTATTTTATTCCTTTTTGTTGCAATAGTAAATGGGAGTGTTTCCTTAATTTCTCTTTCAGATTTTTTGTCATTAGTGTATAGGAATGCAAGAGATTTCTGTGCATTAATTTTGTATCCTGCAACTTTACCATATTCATTGATTAGCTCTAGTAGTTTTCTGGTGGCATCTTTAGGATTCTCTATGTATAGTATCATGTCATCTGCAAACAGTGACAGTTTTACTTCTTCTTTTCCAATTTGTATTCCTTTTATTTCTTTTTCTTCTCTGATTGCTGTGGCTAGGACTTCAAAAACTATGTTGAATAATAGTGGTGAGAGTGGACATCCTTGTCTTGTTCCTGATCTTAGAGGAAATGCTTTCAGTTTTTCACCATTGAGAATGATGTTTGCTGTGGGTTTGTCGTATATGGCCTTTATTATGTTGAGGTAGGTTCCTGCTATGCCCACTTTCTGGAGAGTTTTTATCATAAATGGGTGTTGAATTTTGTCAAAAGCTTTTTCTGCATCTATTGAGATGATCATATGGTTTTTATTCTTCTATTTGTTAATAAGGTGTATCACATTGATTGATTTGCGTATATTGAAGAATCCTTGCAACTCTGGGATATATCCCACTTGATCATGGTGTATGATCCTTTTAATGTGTTGTTGGATTCTGTTTGCTAGTATTTTGTTGAGGAATTTTGCATCTGTATTCATCAGTGATATTGGTTTGTAATTATCTTTTTTTGTAGTATCTTTCTCTGGTTGGTATCAGGGTGATGGTGGCCTCACGGAAAGAGTTTGGGAGTGTTCCTTCCTCTGCAGTTTTTTGGAAGAGTTTGAGAAGGATGGGTGTTAGCTCTTCTCTAAATGTTTGATAGCATTCATCTGTGAAGCCATCTGGTCCTGGGCTTTTGTTTGTTGGAAGATTGTTAATCACAGTTTCAATTTCATTACTTGTGATTGGTCTGTTCATATTTTCTATTTCTTCCTGCTTCAGTCTTGGAAGGTTATACCTTTCTAAGAATTTGTCCATTTCTTCCAGGTTGTCCATTTTATTGGCATAAAGTTGCTTGTAGTAGTCTCTTAGGATGCTTTCTATTTCTGTGATGTCTGTTTAACTTCTTATTTCTAATTTTATTGACTTGAGTCCTCTCCCTCTTTTTCTTGCTGAGTCTGGTTAATGGTTTATCCATTTTGTTTATCTTCTCAAAGAACTAGCTTTTAGTTTTATTGATCTTTGCTATTTTTTTCTTTGTTTCTATTTTATTTATTTCTGCTCTGATCTTTATGATTTCTTTCCGTCTGCTAACTTTGGGTTTTTTTGTTCTTCTTTCTCTAGTTCCTTTAAGTGTAAGGTTAGATTGTTTATTTGAGATTTTTCTTGTTTCTTGAGGTAGGCTTGTATAGCTATAAACTTCCCTCTTAGAACTGCTTTTGCTGCATCCCATAGATTTTGGATCGTCGTGTTTTCATTGTCATTTTTCTCTAGGTATTTTTTGATTTCCTCTTTGATTTCTTCAGTGATCTCTTGGTTATTTAGTAATGTATTTTTTTACCCTCCATGTGTTTGTGTTTTTTACATTTTTTTCCCTGTAATTGATTTCTAATCTCATAACGTTGTGGTCAGAAAAGATGCTTGATATGATTTCAATTTTCTTAAATTTACTGAGGCTTGATTTGTGACCCAAGATGTGATCTATCCTGGAGAATGTTCCGTGCGCACTTGAGGAGAAAGTGTAATCTGCTGTTTTTGGATGGAATGTCCTACAGATATCAATTAAATCTATCTGGTCTATTGTGTCATTTAAAGCTTGTGTTTCCTTATTAATATTCTGTTTGGATGATCTGTCCATTGGTGTAAGTGAGGTGTTAAAGTCCCCCACTATTATTGTGTTAGTGTTGATTTCCTCTTTTAGAGCTGTTAGCAGTTGCCTTATGTACTGAGGTGCTCCTATGTTGGGTGCATATATATTTATTATTGTTATATCTTCTTCTTGGATTGATCCCTTGATCATTATGTAGTGTCTTTCCTTGTCTCTTGTAACATTCTTTATTTTAAAGTCTATTTTATCTTATATGAGTATTGCTACTCTAGCTTTCTTTTGATTTCCATTTTCATGGAATATCTTTTTCCGTCCCCTCACTTTCAGTCTGTATGTGTCCCTAGGTCTGAATTGGGTCTCTTGTAGACAGCATATATATGGTCTTGTTTTTGTATCCATTCAGCGAACCTGTGTCTTTTGGTTGGAGCATTTAATCCATTCACATTTAAGTTTATTATCAATATGTATGTTCCTATTACCATTTTCTTAATTGTTTGGGGTTTGTTTTTGTAGGTCCTTTTCTTCTCATGTGTTTCCCACTTAGAGAAGTTCCTTTAGCATTTGTTGTAGAGCTGTTTTGGCAGTGCTGAATTCTCTTAGCTTTTGCTTGTCTGTAAAGCTTTTGATTTCTCCATCGAATCTGAATGAGATCCTTGCTGGGTAGAGTAATCTTGGTTGTAGGTTCTTCCCTTTCATCACTTTAAGTATATCATGCCACTGCCTTCTGGCTTGTAGAGTTTCTGCTGAGAAATTAGCTCTTAACCTTATGGGAGTTCCCTTGTATGTTATTTGTCGTTTTTCCCTTGTTGCTTTCAATAATTTTTCTCTGTCTTTAATTTTTGCCAATTTGATTACTATGTGTCTTGGCGTGTTTCTCCTTGGGTTTATCCTGTATGGGACTCTCTGCACTTCCTGGACTTAGTGGCTATTTCCTTTCCCATGTTAGGGAAGTTTTCGACTATAATCTCTTCAAATATTTTCTCGGGTCCTTTCTCTCTCTGTTCTCCTTCTGGGACCCCTATAATGCGAATGTTGTTGCGTTTAATGTTGTCCCAGAGGTCTCTCAGGCTGTCTTCATTTCTTTTCATTCTTTTTTCTTTATTCTGTTCTGCAGCAGTGAGTGCCTCCATTCTGTCTTCCAGGTCACTTATCCGTTCTTCTGCCTCAGTTAATCTGCTATTGATTCCTTCTAGTGTAGTTTTCATTTCAGTTATTGTATTGTTCATCTCTGTTTGTTTGTTCTTTAATTCTTCTAGATCTTTGTTAAACATTTCTTGCATCTTCTCGATCTTTGCCTCCATTCTTTTTCCGAGGTCCTGGATCATCTTCACTATCATTATTCTGAATTCTTTTTCTGGAAGGTTGCCTATCTCCACTTCATTTAGTTGTTTTTCTGGGGTTTTTTCTTGTTCCTTCATCTGGTATATAGCCCTCTGCCTTTTCATCTTGTCTATGTTTCTGTGAATGTGGTTTTTGTTCCACAGGCTGCAGGATTGTAGTTCTTCTTGCTTCTGCTGTCTGCCGTCTGGTGGATGAGGCTAAGAGGCTTGTGGGAGTTTCCTGATGGGAGGGACTGGTGGTGGGTAGAGCTGGCTGTTGCTCTCCTCATTCTATTTTGATCTTTTTTATTTCTTTAAAGAAAATATTCGCCCTGAAAATTTTTTTTTTCATTTTATTTATTTATTTATTTATTTATGGCTGTGTTGGGTCTTCGTTTCTGCACGAGGGCTTTCTCTAGTTGCGGCAAGTGGGGCCAGTCCTCATCGCGGTGAGCGGGCCTCTCACTATCACGGCCTCTCTTGTTGCCGAGCACAGGCTCCAGACACACAGGCTCAGTAATTGTGGCTCACGGGCCCAGTCGCTCCGCGGCATGTGGGATCCTCCCAGACCAGGGCTCGAACCCGTGTCCCCTGCACTGGCAGGCAGACTCTCAACCACTGCGCCACCAGGGAAGCCCCGCCCTGAAAATTTTTGCCTTTGACTGAAAACAATAAAACTTTTATCTGGTAGTAAATTTGTTTGAAAATAGGAAAGCCATATGAGTGATAATTATTTTCTACCAAAGATAATAAAGATAATAATATGTGTTTGCATCTGTAAGGCATTTAAATCATAGAGGGCTTTACAGAAAGAATCAAATTTCAAAGTAAAGTTTACTGCATCTTTTTCAAACTGACACATAGCTACATGAGAATACTATTGTTATTTTGTACAGCTAAATCATGTCCCTGCATTGAAACCCTTCCATGCTTATCCTGCCAATGCCAATCTTTCTAGAAACTATCCTTCCTTCTAGCTACACTTATGTCTCTATACAGCTGTACATTTATATGTACTCATCACCTGTGCTAGTTTTACTTTTCTCTTGGCACAGAGCAGAAGACTCTCCCACTGACTAGTTGCGTAACCTAGTTATGTAACCTTAGGAAAGTTACCTGACATCACTGTGCCTTACCTTTTCATCTTTGTTATGTATCAACCATTGTACCAGTTCCTTTATGTATCTAATTTCATTTGTCTTTATGTGAATGTAAAGGAGAGGCCAAAGAGCTTAAGTAATTTTACCAGTTTTACATGGCTGGTAAGTAGCAGGGCCAGGATTCAAATACTCTTCTGCTTCAAATCCTTTGCTGTTATACCTCCTCAACCCGCACTGCTTCTAGAGCATTAATTTGGGGAGAGGAGTTTTTCATACTAGTCACCCTCCATCCACACCCCTACTCTGTCCCAGCTAACTGCTCTTACAGTTGAGAAGGTGTAATGTCCCGCTAAGTAGTTGTCAACCTTTTTTCACCCCAACACACCTGAGGGATACGACGCACTTCCACTAGTGACTTAACATGGTTCCTCAAAAGACAAGACTCAGGATCTGGGTGATAAGGAGCAAGTATAGTTTGAAGAATCTTCTTTCTTTGAGGTGATCTAAATGTGTTCTAAGCTGTAACAACCCAGAGTATTGGCGAGGCACTATTCTGGACACTTTCCTTGTGTTAACTCATTTAATCTTCACAACAACTTTGAAATTAGGTCTATTATTTTACTGATTAAGGTACTGAGATGCAGAGAAGTTAAGTACCTTGTCTGGCTTATTGCTCAATTTTTTTACAAAGATGAACCACATACTCACTCCTGACCTTGTAAACTCCAGTTTGGAATGACACCTGGTTAAGAATTTCAGACCATAAATTACTACTTCCGCCCCCATTGTCACTGCAAGTGTCGGTTTCCCCACAAGCTACTGAACAAGTACTGTGTTGACTTCTAGTTCTTTGCACAAATAGATACTTAAAAGATGTTATCTGGTTGGCTGTCCTGGAAAAGGGAACACTTGAAACAACTAAATCTGTTGGCAAGGGTGTGTAGTATGGTAGTTAAGAGTACAGGCTCAAGTCCACTGGGCCTGTCCCACTAGTTACTAGTTATATTAATGTAGGCAAGTTATTTCACCTTTTTCCTCGTCTGTAAAATTTGGACAATAATAGTATTAGCATCATGAAATGGCTGTGAGGATAAACTGAGAAAATGCTTTAAGTACATTGTACACATGCTTAAATAGTAGTCACATAGTAAATATTAGTCATTACTAGTAATAGTTAAGGTCTTCTTTACTGAGCAGGTAGTCTCATGTGCTTTCTTGAGACTTTAATGTAATTCTGCAGGCAGATACTTTGGAAATTATCTTAATTCTTTCGAACACCAGAATACCATTTGGTACCTCCCCAAATTTTCTACATTAAGACTTAAGAAGTCTTGAGGGATAAATTGGGAGATTGGGATTGACATATACACACTACTATATATAAAATATATAACTAATAAGGACCTACTGTATAGCACAGGGAACTCTTCTCAATACTCTGTAATGACCTATATGGGAAAAGAATCTAAAAAAGAGTGCAGATATGTATGTGTATAACTGATTCAATTTGCTGTACAGCAGAAACTAACACATTGCAAATCAACTATACTCCAACAAAATTTTTTTTTTAAAAAGAAGACTTAAGAAGTCTTAACATTAAAGAGCAGCTGCATTTCAAGTAGCATTTCAAGTGGCTCAGCAAAGCAAGTTAGTACAGATAATTTAAATGATACCCAGTCACAAGTACCTTCATTTTCCTTGATTACTTTTTCTGAATACCTTTTTTGTTATGTACCTTATGAACTTAAAACATGACAAAAGATGAATTTCTTAATATGTACATTATGTTTTCTGAGCCTGTTAATTCTTTAAAGAAATTAAGGAAAAAAATAATGAAGCCATGTTATACAGGTACTTAATTTTTTTTAATCTGTGGTAGTACTATGGTAATTAATGCTTATTTTATGCAAACTAGACTGTATCTGTTAACGGACACATTACTGTCAAGAAAATATTACTTGTCTTAATTATCAGTAATGAAGCAGGGATAAGCTGCTCACTTAGATATAATATATCTAATGACCTTTTCAGTTAGAGGTTGTGATGAAAGGTATCAGTTTCACAAATTATGCTTCATTCAGCTTCTGGCCTTTGTGTAGATTAATGTTTTGTGGATGAGTTTTAAAGTCAGGCATAAATTGTGTTTGGTGTTTAAAATTGATTTAATATCTTGCTTTTAGTACATCATTTTCTTGTTTATAAAGCTTCAGTTTTATCTTCAAGCTTAAAAAAAATAGTCTATAGTAAATTTAGGACTGCTTAACTAACTGCCAATGTTTTTTTTAACCCTACCAAATAAAATGGGACATGTATTTCCACTGTTTTAACCAAAGAACAAGTTTCTCTGTTATTTCTGAATTTAGGACAGTAAGCACAATGTATATAATGACATTTTTGAACTAGGAATATAAATATTTTTAATACCATTTTTCCTAATTAGATTTCCTGAGATGACACAAAGCTGTTTATTGTGAGAGAATTTATGATATTTCTTAATCAGCCTCTTACTGAATCACAAATGTCTTATCTCAGGGTATTGAAAAATTATTCAAGAACTCATAGATTTAGCCTTATATTCAGACCAGTAGGAGAACTGCCTCATGTTTTAAGTAACTAAGTAAGGATTTAAATGTTAGAGGTCAATGTGACAAGGCAGTGTAACAAAAAGTCCATTTTTTTTTTTTTTTTTTAAACAAGGATGGAAAAAAGGTTTTATTTGTCTCCCTGGACCCCACTTTCTTTTTTTTTTTTTTTGTAATGTCTGAAACATTTATATTAACATATTTCCATACAAATAACCCAATGAAAGTTTAGTATTAGTTGTTTTGTTTGTTTGTTTGTTTTATACTTTAGGTTCTTATTAGTCATCAATTTTATACACATCAGTGTATACATGTCAATCCCAATCGCCCAATTCAGCACACCACCATCCCCACCCCACCGCAGTTTTCCCCCCTTGGTGTCCATATGTCTGTTCTCTACATCTGTGTCTCAACTTCTGCCCTGCAAACCGGCTCATCTGTACCATTTTTCTAGGTTCCACATACATGCGTTAATATACGATATTTGTTTTCCTCTTTCTGACTTACTTCACTCTGTATGACAGTCTCTAGATCCATCCACATCTCAGCAAATGACTCAATTTCGTTCCTTTTTATGGCTGAGTAATATTCCATTGTATGTATGTACCACAACTTCTTTATCCATTCCTCTGTCGATGGGCATTTAGGTTGCTTCCATGAAAAAGTCCATTTTTAATTCAAATCTTTAAGCCGTTTCTTTATATAAAATCTTATCAGAAGCCCAATAAAGAAATACGACAGAATTGGATCTGCTCTGCTTCAGTGGAAATGTATTCCTCCAGTAACTTGAAGGAATCCAGGGCTCTCAAGGAGCAGTGTTTTGATACTATGATCCTGATCGTTGTATTACTAACAGAGCCCAAACACTAGAGCAGGAAAGAAGCGTACAGACAACCATCTTTTTCAACCCCCTCATTTTAATGATGAGGTACCTAAAATCTAAAGTGTAACCAGCCTAAGTTCAGGTGGTCAATAAGTACTATGACCTAAAATGTAAAAAAAATGATAGTACTTTTAGTGGTAGAATCTTTCCCTTATTCTCTGTTGCCCTACAGCTGTAATCATGAATTTTGAAAACTCTTTATAAAAAGAAGAGTTTTTGAATTGACCTAATCTTTGCATTTAAAAAAGTAAGCCACAGATTTCCATTTTCAAGGACACAGTAAAGTCCTACCTGTCCCCACATATTGTCTCTTCACTTCTTGCACCATTGCTCATTTTGGTGCAGATTCTCCACTCTGGCGTTGCAAATCAGGAATGTGCCTGTGCTGTACTTCAGTTCCTTCAGTTCCTGAAAGGTATATTCGTACATGGTGTTGCCTCTGATTGGAACGCTCCATCTAACAGCTCCTCTACCTCCTGCCACTGTCATCTCAACCAGGCTAACTTCTCTTTATCCTTCAGGCTATGGTTTAAATGTCACTGCCTCCTTCAGGCCTTCTCTGATCCCTCCAAACCAAGTCTGGATCAGACACCTCTCATTTGTGCTCTCACAGCATCCTGTACTTTTTCTTTCATAGCAATGGCATCTGATTCTACATGCTCACTTCCATAACTGTAGAGACCGCATGATTTGTGCATCATTGAATCCCCAGGCATAGCAGAGTTTCTGACCCATGGCTAGTGCCCTATATTTACTAGGGAAGGAAGAGAGGAACATGGACTCCACTCCCCCCTCAAAGGATATAACATGTTGAATAGTATGAGTCTTAAACTGGTTTCTTGTTGAGGAGCAGCTGCTGACTTCCTATCTGACTTTGGAAGACTTTCTGTCCATAAGATTTTGTTTCCTTTTCCAGTAGGATGATAATACCTCCTGATTTTGTCTTCCTCTTGCTGAAGTGAAAGTTTTCTCTGTATCAGAGCTTTCTCCTCAGTTTCTGAAGTATAATAGAGGAAGAACTCATGTTTTCCTTTGGATACCAGATTGAGGAGGCTTCTCTTGGAAAATAATTTCTTACAAATCATCTTACTTTTTCCCCAGGTCCCAAGAAATTAAGTAATGGGCCACCTCCTTCACTTACGAACAAGTTCATGGACTTTGAGTGGTGATGACATTCTTTAAATGAAGTATTTGTAGCTATTCTTGGGTACTTTAGGATTTTATTTATTTTGTTTTATTGCTTGAGAATGGTACTTACATAATTCATGATTTAACATGTGTACTATGTAGCCATGATGGAATTATTTTCTATAATTTAAAATGTCCAAATTTGTTTCTGTCAAAAATGAGGAATTTAAATATAACTAATCAGGGCCCCATCAAAAGCAATACCACTTTTCCAATTATTGATTGTGTTGGCAAGAGCAGCCTATGAGGAGAATGAGGTGTGAGAGATAGGAGGTGAGGTAAGAAAATTGTCTTACTCATTTTTTCAGAAAGTTGAAAAAGTTATGTTCAAGAAAAAGACCCATTGAACTTCAGTAGTGATTCTATCAGGAAAAAAAAAAATTTAAGGACTTTTGAGGGAAAATAATGCATGAACATAACCAGAACAGCAGTTGATATTTAACAGAACTAAATGGTCACATTTTCAAGTAAAGTATGCCCTGGCATTTGAACAGCTGTTATATATCTATATCAGATTTGAATACTGTTGTTTAACCTTCCCAGCTGTAGCAGGGGTGGTTTGTTAGTCTAATTCAGTACAAAATATGCATAGTATACTTAAATTTGAAACTTTAAACACATATTTGTATTAAAATGATAAATTTTAGTCATATAAGCCTATTTTAGGTAAACCCTTTGTCTCTCTGTGAGTTGTTTATTGTTCTCAACTATATTGTATGTTTGAGCAGATTTTAAATAATTAAAATGTCCTAAACTCTTTCCATTTAATTCATATCTTTTTTTTACTTTTGTATTAAGAATGAATAAAAATATACATTTTCCATGCATATATTTGTAATGGCATTGGTATATTCATAGGAAAATTTAAATTTTTTTTTTCCTATTTTTCTTCCTTGCTGATTCTGTGCCCCAACAGAATCTTCTGTACAAACACAATCATGGGAATGGAATGAGGATAAGGTGGTTGCTGTAGGAAGGCAAAATAAAAGACCAGTATCTCTCAGTCTTACAAAGCTAAAGCCAAAGGGATTAATATCAAAATACATAAAGCCATGTTGCGTATGCATATAGTGAATAAAAATTTGCTCATCAAAGTCTATTACACTCGAAAATATTGCTTGACATTTGAAAGAGGTAATTTTAGAACAAACAAACACAAATGCTCATGGGTATATACCACATATGTTTACACATACACATATACAGATAGATGTAGAAATAGTTACAGATGCATCTGCGTGTGTGCGTGTGTGCGCACGCGCGTGTGTGTATTTATGTACTATATACACACATGTATTTCTTAGCTTTGTCTTATGGAGAGCTTAGAAGCAATAACAACCTAAGGGACACTCCAAGTACCCAGATACTGGTTTCTAAGTATCATTCCCTACTAAAAACAAAAAAAAAGGAGGGGAGGGGAGGCCTCTTGGCAAAATAGCCAATTCTAGGGCTAGTACACAGAAAGTGTAACATGAGAGTAGAATTTGTGCCCAAAAGTAGGGAGGTACTCAAAGAATGCTGGGGACATGAGAAAAGGCACAGAAGCCACTTTGAAGAAGACCCTACTAGCCAAATCTTGGAAATTTGAGCTTCAAAATAAATAATGGAAAATAACCCACTGAGTAAAATGGAAATCCAGGTATCCATACTGAGATAAATAGATAGATAGATAGACAGACAGACAGATAGATAGATAGATACGGAAACCTCTTTCTTACAGAATACCAACTAATAAACATTGAAGGAGTGGTGAAATAGAAAAATACCATTAACAATCATAGTTATGTTCAGTTTATATGGGAGTTGTCAGTTGGAGGCTAAGGTAGGCTGGTGGGTTTGATCAGGTTTGATGAGGAAGAGGATATTGACAGTCTCAGAATATTTCTTTCACAAACTACTCATCAGTTACAAAGGGCAGAATGGTGACTTTACCGTTGGAAAACCTGATGAACAGTACAACCAAGTGATCAAGGATTACATCACAAGTGAGTTGACATCATGTGTGGTACATCACCTTGATGTGAGGCACTAGAAGAGCTGTGTATCCTATCAGTGGTTTCCTGCCCCAAAAGTATTGATCAAGAGGAAATATCAGATAGATCTAGGTTTATGATTAGCCTACAGAATGAAACTCCTGTATTCTTGAAAAACTGTCAAGCACCTGAAAGGCAGGGAGAAACTGAGAATACTGAGAAAGATTGAGTGTCCTAATATCTCTGGGACAGTTTACAAAGTGTGAATGGGGTCTGCAGATTGACAGTAGTGCTGTATCAATGTTGATTTACTGACTTGAAGGATTATACTGTGATTATGTAAGATGAAGTCCCTGTTTTGGGAAATAGTCACCAGAGTAACTGGGAATGACAGGAATCATATATGCTGCTTGTTCTTAAATGGTTCGGAAAAAGGCTAATCATGAGGGTATGTACATGTTTGGAGAAGTATATCTAGATTTCAATAAAAAGAGAAAGAGATGGAGCACATGGTGAAATGTTAAAAGTTGGGGAATCTAGGTGAGAGGGATATGGAAATTCATTGTTCTGTTTTGCATACTTTTCTAGGTTTGAAAGTATTTCTAAATAAATTATTGAAAAATGTTTATTTATTGATAAATCCTGTGGGACTGCTAGATTTAAGCAATTACTGTTGATCAAAAAGGTTAACCAGTGTTTTTCAAAGTATAAATATACTTTTTTCACATAATTTATATACATATACCCAGCTTCATTTACAAGAGGATTTGAGGCAGTTACCTAATTGCTATTATCATCATTTTATTGAAATGCAAAAAAAACTAGACAAAAAAGGACCTGAAAAGTCTCCTCAGTCTCTTCTCTCCAAACACCTTGTGCCTTGGCTGTGGTCATCCAGCTGTCCTAGCACAAGTGTGTGATTTCTCTGGTGGTAATCTGTGCCAGTATTTCACATCACATTTTTTAAGGAAATCAAAGTATTTTCTGATTTAAAAAGATTTAGTATAATTGTTTTTTTCTTTTAGTTAATGTGTCCTCTCCTAAAATAAGTCTCAAATTGCTTGAAACTGAAAGCCAAGAACATGGAGGGAAATGGAAATAGCATGAAACAGCTAAATACATCAGCTTTTATGTATTTATCCAAAAACTTAAAATTCAAAAATGTTATATGCGCTCACACATTGAGCACTCTAACTTAAGCTAGAGCACACTTCTGAAATCTGATAGGAATGATATTGTAAAGCTTAATTATATTTTTATGGCCCATGCCATCTGTGCGTTTGTTCTGCTTACAATAGTAATAGAGTATTCAAAAAAACAATACATTTAATTTGCAATGCAATCGTCTTATCACAAATGCATCAAGGCAAATTATCTCTTATCATTTCAGATCGTGTTCTTGTATTGCGGATTTTTGTATCTGTTTGAAATTAGAAAAACTTAGCTACTAAAGACCATATGTGGCTGATTCAAACAGAAGACACAAAGATCGTTTTTATTTCTTGAAACAAATTCTAATTTAGATGAAAGAAAACACTATAATTTTTTAATATACAATAGTATATGACAAAGATTACTTTCTTTTTTTTTATTTATTTATTGTATTTATTTATTTTTAGCTGTGTTGGGTCTTCGTTGCTGCGCGCGGGCTTTCTCTAGTTGCGGTGAGCAGGGGCTACTCTTCGTTGCGGTGTGCGGGGGCTACTCTTCGTTGCGGTGTGCGGGGGCTACTCTTCGTTGCGGTGCGCGGGCTTCTCATTGCGGTGGCCTCTCCTGTTGCGGAGCACGGGCTCTAGGCACGTGGGCTTCAGTAGTTGTGGCTCGCGGGCTCTAGAGCGCAGGCTCAGTAGTTATGGCTCACGGGCCTAGTTGCTCTGCGGCACGTGGGATCTTCTCGGACCAGGGCCCGAACCCGTGTCCCCTGCATTGGCAGGCGGATTCTTAACCACTGAACCACCAGGGAAGCCCAAAGATTACTTTCTAATGTCTAAAAATTAAGACTTTTGAAGTCACCTTTATAAATGTACCTATATTTAATTGTTCTGTTAGGAGCTTTAAATTGAGACAAACATAGTTTTAAGAACTATTGCTGTACAAACTTGAAACATGCAAGTGTAGGATCTTTTTATTAGACATTTTAATAATTTCTCCAAAAAATATTGCATAAGTTTAAATTTCTTGGCAAATATAGTCTAGCTATTATTATCTCTTAATAAGTGATAATGATGGTTATGTCTTATTTTTAAATTTTATTCTTTGGATGGAAAAAATAGGCCACCATTATCAAGATGGCTATTAATTTCCCTAGAGGCAAGAAATATGTATTAAATTAATCTTTGTGTTATTTAAACATCACAAATGTTTGACATTCTGCATGTTAAGTTTTCAGAATGATGTATTTTTATATATAACACCACATGATAACTTCACATATGAAATATAATTTACATATATGAAATAAATCTTACAATTCATATTACTTGGAATACTGTGTAATATCCTTGATATTCAACTGAAGATATCAACTAATCAATGGCTTCATTTTACCAGGTATAATCTACTGAAAGTTCACTTTTATATACAACAAATATTGAATCATCTTTGTGTGTCATAAGCATGGAAAATTTAATGCATGCCCATATCAATACTTCCTTCTATCTGTTCTATAACAATGTATTATTTTATAATGTCTTCTATGATTCACGTATATTCATATAATTTCATGGTAGGATTGATTGATTCTGCTTTAATAATTGATGCTTTCTTTTTTCTTTATATTATACAAGTAATACGTAACTAATTCTGTATTAGTTTCCTATTGTTGCTGTACCAAATTAGCAAAAATTTAATGGCTTAAAATAATCCAAATGTATTATGTTATGGTCTAGAGATCTGTATAAAATCAGCCTCACTGGACTAAAATGAAAGTATCAGCAAGGCTAGCTCCTTCAGAAGGCTCTAGTGGAGAATCCATTTCTTGCCTTTTCCAGTTCTAGAGGCTGCCAGCATTTCTTAACTTATGGCCACATCACTCAAGCCTCTGAGTGACGGCTTCATCACATCATTTTCTCTCTGACTTTGACCCTCCTGCCTTTCTCTAATAAGTATTCTTATGATTATACTGGGCCTGGGACAATCTCCCTATCTCAGGATCCTTTATTCTAACAATTTTGAATGAGATCCTTTTTTTGTTTCATTACAGTTTTGTATTGATGCTTAAATGTTGATCTTGTATTCAGTTACTTTTTTGATATGTTTCTGATATTTATTTTTCTGATATTTATACATGTGTTTCTTTTTATTGTCCAATTGCATTTTCCAGGACTTGCACTATAAACATATTGGTGAAATTGGGCATCAGTCTTTGTTCCTGATCTTAATGTGCTTTATTGTATTGTCTTACCATTAAAAAAAGAAATTTGTTTTAGATATTTGGGAGGTATATTTTCAGTTAAAAGATGCTTCCTTCTGTTTTCTAGCTTAAGAATTTTTGAGTATTTCTTCTGCTACTAATTTTTCTCCTGTCTTTTAGCATAATAAATTACCATTTTTGTATGCAAATTGTTTCCTCCCTACCATTCTCTTTCTTCTCTTCTTTAATGCCTATTACACAGATGGTGAATTTTCTGGCTTAAATGTCCATGTCTTTTAACTCTTCTCTATTCGATTTTTTTGTTGTTGTTCTTTTTTTGCCCTGGATTTATATCCAGGAAGAATCACTTTACTCTTATCTTCTAGCTCAGTAATCCCTTCATCAATTGTATTCATTTTGTTAGTCAATTGAACTTTTTTTGGTTTTGACAGTCACATTCTAATTTTCCATGTCTTCTAATTGATTCTTTTCCTAACAGCCCATCTTATAACATTTTGAGGATATTAATTCTACTGTAAAGTCATCTTCCATGTGCTTTATAAACTATTTCATTAGCTATAAATTCTGTTTGTTGAGTATCCATAGTGACTTATATGATTAAATGTTAAGTGATTCTTGATTAGGCTTTTGTCTTTGTATTTGAGATGAATGTGGATCATGTGTGGATCTATTTCTTTTTACTGTAGCCTATCTTATTCTTCCTCTGGGGTCATAGGGGATGACGGGATGTGTTCCCAGGTGGAGAATGCTAGTTATTTTCTTCTGGGAGTGGGTTTCTTTGTGCCTTGGGGAATTCAGTAGCTATCTGGGGTCATTTTCTTAGTTCTTGAATTTTATTTTTAAAGAATTTCTTTAAAAAACTAAATAAAAAGAATTTGCATCAGTAATGTAGACTAGTGAACCAGTAACTCTGTGATTTATTCCTGTGTTCTCTTTGTTTTTATTAATCTGTTTTCTGATTTCTCATTTATTCACCTTAAGAGTGTCTTGACTATTTTCTTTTCTGTTCCTTATGCTTAGTGTTATCCTCTGGGCAGTTTCTTTCTTTGTTCCTGATACACAACAAAGCCATTAAAGAGTTCTGTCTTATCTCAGATGTTTTTCATATAAGCCCATGACATGTAACTCTGATATTTAAATTTAGATAATTTAGATTTTAAAATTTTAACGGCATGCAATTCAAGGCATAATTTTAAAAACCAGTTCTCAGTCACCTACAAGTGTATTAGCCACATTTCAGGTTATCAGCATCAAAGATTTCAACTCTTTATTGACGATGTCACATCATTTCCTTAACTTAGGACCTTTTCTTTTATATATTGCATGAGGTATCTAAAATAGTCAAACTCATAGAAGCAGAGAATAGAATGGTGGTTGTCAGGGACTGGGGAGAGGAGGAAATGGGGAATTGTTGCTCAATGGGTATAAAATTTCTGTTATGCAAGATGAGTAAGTTCTAGAGATCTGCTGTACAGCATGGTACTTATAGTTAACAATACTGTATTGTACACTTTAAAATGCGTTAAGAGACAGATCTCAGGTTAAATGTTCTTACCACCCCCACCCCAAAACAAAAAATCACAACAGAAGAATACAAGGAGATTTTTCGACATGATGTATATGTTTAGTTCTTTGATTGTGGTGATGGTATTAAGGTGTATGCATATGTCCAAACTCATCAAGATGTATCCATTAAATGTGTACAATTTCTTGTATACCAGTTATACCTCAATAAAGCTAAATAAATATATAAATAAAAGACTTATTTACTATAATCTGTCCAGCTCTAGAAGAGAAAAAGTTATGTTAATCCCAGTAGGGTATAAACTGGTGGGGCTTTTTGTTTGTTTTGAGGGGTTTTTTTTTGTTGTTTTTCTTTGTTTTTATTGAAGTATAGTTGATTTACAATGTTGTGTTAGTTTCAGGTGTACAGCAAAAGTGGTGCTTTTTTAAGCTCTGATTCCAACTAGCACCTGAATACTCTAAGAAGCCCTAAGAGAGGGTGCTTGTTTTTCCCAGCAGTGGGAAAGATTTAAGCAATAAAGTTACAGAATTCAGCTAACTTCTAACTTCTTCCTAAGAAAATCACAATAAAAATAATGCTAGAGCACATTCTGAATCAATTATACTTTTTTCTTTAAGCTGCTCTTTTGGATTATTCATGCCTAAGGTCTTCACTGTTAGTATAACCATTTGGATAAGAATGCAAGGAAAGTTGTTACTGGCATTCCCAATTTTGTTTGAAATTAAAATGCGATTTATTTCCCCATTTTCCTTTTGCATACAAAATTAAAATATAGACTTTTCTTTGGCAGCACATCCTTTTGGTCTTTAAAACATTGAAATATAATTCCAACTCTGTGAAAGGGGGTCCTTGATTAATTAACTTTATTAGATTTCCTACTATTTAATAATTCTATGATCTATATGTCCTATCATTGAATATTTTCATTTTTTTTTCCCTGTTGGCATTTTTTTTTTTAACATCTTTATTGGAGTATAATTGCTTTACAATATTGTGTTAGTTTCTGCTTCATAACAAAGTGAATCAGTTATACATATACATATGTTCCCATATCTCTTCCCTCTTGTGTCTCCCTCCCTCCCACCCTCCCTATCCCACCCCTCTAGGTGGTCACAAAGCACCGAGCTGATCACCCTGTGCTATGCGGCTGCTTCCCACTAGCTATCTATTTTACGTTTGGTAGTGTATATATGTCCATGCCACTCTCTCACTTTGTCACAGCTTACCCTTCCCCCTCCCCATATCCTCAAGTCCATTCTCTAGTAGGTCTGTGTCTTTATTCCCATCTTACCCCTAGGTTCTTCATGACCTTTTTTTTTTTCTTAGATTCCATATATGTGTGTTAGCATACGGTATCTGTTTTTCTCTTTCTGACTTACTTCACTCTGTATGACAGACTCTAGGTCCAGCCACCTCACTACAAATAACTCAATTTCGTTTCGTTTTATGGCTGAGTAATATTCCATTGTATATATGTGCCACATCTTCTTTATCCATTCATCTGTCGATGGACACTTAGGTTGCTTCCATGTCCTGGCTATTGTAAATAGAGTTGCAATGAACATTTTGGTACATGACTCTTTTTGAATTATGGTTTTCTCAGGGTATATGCCCAGCAGTGGGATTGCTGGGTCGTATGGTAATTCTGTTTTTAGTTTTTTAAGGAACCTCCGTACTGTTCTCCATAGTGGCTGTATCAATTTACATTCCCACCAACAGTGTATGAGTGTTCCTTTTTCTCCACACCCTCTCCAGCATTTATTGTTTGTAGATTTTTTGATGATGGCCATTCTGACCGGTGTGAGATGATATCGCATTGTAGTTTTAATTTGCATTTCTCTAATGATTAATGATGTTGAGCATTCTTTCATGTGTTTGTTGGCAATCTGCATAACTTCCTTGGAGAAATGTCTACCTAGGTCTTCTACCCATTTTTGGATTGGGTTGTTTGTTTTTTTGTTATTGAGCTGCATGAGCTGCTTGTAAATATTGGAGATTAATCCTTTGTCAGTTGCTTCATTTGCAAATATTTTCTCCCATTCTGAGGGTTGTCTTTTTGTCTTGTTTATGGTTTCGTTTGCTGTGCAAAAGCTTTTAAGTTTCATTAGGTTCCATTTGTTTATTTTTGTTTTTATTTCCATTGCTGTAGGAGGTGGGTCAAAAAGGATCTTGCTGTGATTTATGTCATAGAGTGTTCTTCCTATGTTTTCCTCTAAGAGTTTCATAGTGTCTGGCCTTACATTTAGGTCTTTAATCCATTTTGAATTTATTTTTGAGTATGGTATTAGGAAGTGTTCTAATTTCATTCTTATGAAATTAGAACACTTCCTAACCACTTATTGAAGAGGCTGTATGTTCTCCATTGTATATTCTTGCCTCCTTTGTCAAAGATTTATGATCTATATGTTCTATGATCTATATGTCCTATCATTGAATATTTTCAGTATTTGAGTCAAAATCATTTGAGTGATAGAATATAAGCTCAAAATGGGCAATTGCTGATGTGGGGTTCACCCAAAACCTAGTATCCTGAGTAGGAAAACATCATGCATACAACAACTTGGTGCCAGTTGGGAATAAAATTATGGGAAGCCACGTTAGAACCAGATTAGAAGTAATCCAGGATTTTCGATCCAAGGGTCTCTGTCTCCAAGAAAAGTCTTTGGAGGCCGATTAAGTTTATGCTGAGAATGGGGAAGCTGTCTCCAGGGAGGTGTAATGCCTACTGCAAGAGCCAAGGAAGTGTTAAGTATTAAGTGCCTGGTATGTGCAAGTGACTGATACTGAAACTCTCTAAATATGCTCCCTGTCTCCAAGAGGGGGTTTATCATGGTAATTAATATACCGCGTGTTGGTGTTTGCAGACATGGATTTTAGTCCCAGCTCTGCCACTTACTAATTGTCCAACTTTAAGCAAGTATCTTAGTTTAATTCTGAGTCCCTTTTTCCTCATCTTGAGTAAAAGCAGTAATAAAAACAAAACAAAACAATACCTACCTTGTTCTAAGGATTAAATGATAAAATACATGTGAATTGTCCATTACAATAACTGGCACATCTTAAATATTCAATTTATGTTACCTACAACAATGTATCATTGCTTCTAACAATCTAGTTTGGGGAAGCAAGATTTACACCCAGGCTAAGTCAAATGCCGATTCAAGATAATAACAGATTAAATTATTTGTTTTTATTAATATACCAAGAATGCTATAGGAAATAAGCCTTCTCTGATCACACTGTATAAATAATATACAATATACATTGTGCACATTCTCTCAGCAAGCTGTTGCCTTCCTTGTACTTACCACAATCTTTAGTCTTTGTTACTAGATTGAAGTTTTGTTACTTTATCTGTCTTCCCCACTTCAGTGTAAGCTCTTTTAGTGCAGGGGTCACCTTTCTTATTTATTCCTTGCATCCCCAGCACCCTGATACGAAGTAGGTAATCAATAAATATCTGTTGAATATATGGATTAGAGAGGAGAAATTATTGTTGATTGACCAGAACTGTCAGAGCAACGATGCAGAGATGGTGTTTGAAGTGGATCTTGAAAAATGAGCAGGATTTGGATGGCCAGAAAGAGACAAAAATGCATTTCGGGTTGGGGCTGAAAGACAGATGATAAGTTAATAAGCATGAAATAAATAACTAAAACACAGTGAGTAGACACAGTGATTCAGAATGGGGGCATTTAGTTTTAAGAAAAAAGAGGTCACCAAACTTTTCACACCTCTTCATTTTACAGATAAGAGAAGTAAGACCCAGATAGTGATAGAATCAGGATTAGAATTCATGTCTTTTCTATACCATGTAACTAACAGAGCTTGCAATGTAATAGTAATGATTAGAACCCATGACTTTAGGCTGTCAGTGTCATGAAGGAGGCATTAGATGAGGAGGTAACTATAAGCAAGAAGATATTTCGGAAGCAATTGTGATAATCCAAGCCCAAAGTTATAGGGAAACAAAAGACAGAGCAAGAGGAGACATGTTTTATTATGCTCTTTTCGACTGGATATGAATATTTATGGTTACAGTAACCATGGGGCCAAGAAGAAAACTGGTGATGGTAGACGTAACACGCTGATATACTCGAACTCAAAGGATATTATATTAAACTTGGAACCATATGTAAATATAAAGAGCAAAATGTACCTTATTTGTAGACATTCTTTTCAAAAAGGCAAACAGGTTTCATAAACCTAGGGATAATCAAAAACTTATCTGGTATACTTTTGAAAATGAAGACACTGAGTGTGCTATGTGGTAAGTGTTAGGTGGCCTCATAACAAATCATACACAGAAGAGCCATAGACAAATAAACCTTTCAAAAGTGGGCTGACGGTTTCTGACAGCAATATAAAGCCATCTTTCAGAGCCAGTAATTCAGTCAGGCCCATCTGAATCATTTCCTCCATAAATTGTCTTTAGTGGGAATGTAAGAAAAAGCACTAGTGAACTAATAATTATCTCCTCTTTGTCAACAGGGTGGCCCAGATTAGGAAAATGCCACCTTAAAATTAATTCCATCTTTTTTTTAATATACCTGAAATTATTCTGTTCTTTCATTTCTTAAAATATAGCACATTCGTGTATGATCTGTTTTTCTTCTGTACGTATGGATCCAGGAAGTATGATGATAAAGATAAATATGTACCTCAGAATTATTTTAGACTCTCTCTATAAGTCTTTTAAATCAAATATTTTGACCAAGTTAACCACGTTAGTCATTTATTTAATAGACTGATAGATACAGCTCTAGTCTATTTATTATTTTCCTCCACTTTAATAAGAAAAAATTATATAATGAATTAAATCATAAAGCTGCAAATTAAAAACTGGCCCATACTACAACTTCATATTAATAATGCAGCTGATGAAAATAAGTATCAATAACCTAAAGATGCCTAGTGCTAGGGACAAAGGTGACATTTTACATTTTTATTAACACTTGTAATTTTCTCCAGCTTGACTTCTTTTAGGCCAAGCCCAATTTCTTCTAAACCATGGGTCAGTGAGCTCATGCTGATTCTCATATGAATGATGGGCTTGATTTTGCAAAGATATCACCAACTATCAATACCTAGGTCTTGCTACCATTATGAACAACCTAGAATAGAACAGTGTGAATTTGAATGCATTATTTCCTTTAATTTCACTAACTATGGCAATCCTGGACACCATCAGAATTGTGTATATTTGTGAAGCATTACATTTTTAAATGTTATTAATGTGGTAGTAACAAAATAGTATAAAACAAGCAACTATTGTTATACATATTTGTTATCTTTCTGTATTAAACTTCATAGGCAGAAAAAAGGAATACACTTTAAATGGTCTTAATAAGGTAAAGTTTTACATTTAGTAAATGACCTCTTATAACTAAATGTAAGTTTAAGAACAACAGGGTTTCACCAGAATATGATACATATCTGCTTTAGTAGCTTTTCTACATCTGCCCAAAGGAAAACAATATTATATTAATAAATCATAAGAGGCTTCTATTAGCTTGATAAATAAGTACATTTAAAATACAAGTTAGAAAAGGATTTGTTTAAATACTTTAAATAAGTCTTTGTCATACTATTCTAGTGATGTCTAATACAATTTTCATTTTTAAAAGATTTTGTTTGAAATTTAATCTTTGAAAATATTAATAACATCTTACAGCAGGTAAGCTATAAAATAACACTGGATGCTGTCTATTTAGTTTCTGGTTGAAAAAGCACAGCAGTACTTTAGTTCATTACCTTTGAAAAAAACAGTAACAAGATAATACAGCTGCCTCTGATTAAGATGTAAATTCTTTCTAATTAGAATGTAAATTCTTACATTTAAATGAAGACATCAATTGTCAGGATGCCATATGATATCTTATTCCACCTTGCCTGAATGAAGCCCTCACTGCTCATCTATGGCACTAAAATAGTTTTGCAATCCCTTTGTTCTCTGATTCTTGTAATATTCTCTCTTCATGTTCCCTTTTCACATTGCTTTTGTTTGTTTTCCCCCTTGCATCTGATATTGTTGTGCCTTGGGATTTTGCAGAAATTTGGAATGAAAATTGAGTTCAGTCAGTGCCAGTATTTGCTTGTGCCTCAATTACTTCTGCTGAATTTTCTTCAATGCAAATCAGGCAGGTTGCATAAAGTGGTGCATGTATTTGAAATAATTAATTTTCTGTAAAATGATGGATCAAGTCCAATCAACCTTCATGAAATCTAAATAATAGAATAGAGAATTAGAAATTAATTAACATGTTGTGTTGTTAATACTTTACAGTATAAGCTACCAATAGTAAGTTTTACTATTGATTCTAACTTTTTCTTTATTAAATGTTGATGAAAACCTTCTGTCTCAATCATTTCTTGCCAGAAATATGCTAACAAGGAATCCTGTATCAATAACACTGAAGCAAAGCTTTCAAAGATTCCATCAACAATTAACCAGTGAATTGAATTATTCGTGCTTCTCTTTACTGAGCAACAGTGAAAGTTTTATCTTGAATAATGTACACTAATTTACTGTTATATTAGATGAGGCCATGAGCCTTTGAGCATAGTATCATATCTTTTACATCATGTTTCTTCAACCAAAAGAGGTAGAACTTTAAAGGCAAAACCAACTCAACCAGCTTTACAGTGCTAGGAAAGGAGAAACGTAGAAATTGAAAGAATGCTTTACAGATTAGAAGGGTGCCTCCCTTGTTTTTTTTAACTTTTTATAATAGAAAATTTCAAACATATACAAAAGTAGAAACTAATATAATGCACCCTTATGTGCCCATCAACCATCATCAGTCATCAAGGAACTAACAGGGAAACAAAACATACAAACCTGAAATACTAATGAATAACATGCAAATGAGAGAGAATAATGTGCATTAGAAGCTAAAATGCAGGTGGAGAATATGAGTGCTATGGATACTTAGAGAAGGAGATTAGTTTGTGCTGAATGGACAGAGAAGAGAAAGAACATTCCAGGCAGAGTGGAGATAGCATAAGAAAAGACTTAGAAATGAGCACAGTCTGTGATAGTATACAAGAGGTTGGCATGCTTTGATCAGAAGTTTCGTGTTTGTATGTAAAAGTAGTTAAGTTTGGTAAGATGGAAGGATTTGAGAGCTAGGCAATGCAGTTTCCTACTGATTAGCCAAAGAAGTATTTTAGGCTTTGGAATGACAACTTCAAAAATACCTTCTCCTTGTCCAAACAAAAATTTTTCCTGTTGTAATTTAAATTCTTTCCTTATTCTTTGCTCATCATGTTCACAAATAGGACGACGTTTCTGGTGACTAAAGAATGAATTGCAAAGAAAAAATTTTCTTGTCTCTAAAGTAGCTAATTAAAAACAAATGTTAGTAATAAACCTGTAATGATTTGACTATGTTGCATTTTACTTGACTTCTCTACCCAGTATAATCCAGAGAAATATCACTGTTGTTATTCATACGGTCACTTGAAAGTTGTTTAAAATCACAATATAATTGTTTTTGCACAATTCCAAATTTGTGGTATTTTTAACATACACTATTGCTTTACCATAGTTGTTGTAACAAATTACCACACATTTAGTGGCTTAAACAATACAGATTTTTTTTTTTTTACAGTTCTGGAAGACAGAAATCCAAAATGCATCTTACAGAGCTAAAATCAAGGGATCAGGAGGGCTGAGTTCCTTCTGGAGGCTCTAGAGGAGAATCCATCTCCTTGCCTTTTCCAGCTTCTAGTGGCCACCTGCATTCCTTGGCTCATGACCCCATTTCTCCATCTTCAAAACCAGCAACACTGGACTGAGTCCTTCTTATACTGCCATCTCTCTTCTACTTCTCTCTTTCACTTTTGAGGGTGCTTGTGATTATATTGGGCTCACTGGGAGAAACCTGGGTAATCTCCCTATTTTAAGGTCAACTGATTAGTAACCTTAATTCCCCTTTGCCACATAAAGTTACATATTACAGATTCCAGGGATTAGGATATAGACTTTATTCTGTCTACCATACATTTCTTTCATATTTGCTCATCAGTAGATAGACCATAGAGTTTGATAGACCATAGAGACAGAACCATTTCATTGGCTCAGAAAAGAATTCTTTCTATGATTTAAAATAAACTAACAGTTATCATTTTAGCTGACTTTGAGAAAAAGAAAAAATCTCAACAATTGCACAACCAAATATAAGCACTTTTACAACATTGTATAGTAAAATTAGTCATTGTAGACATGGCCCAAAAATTATGTTTCAAAGAAGTGAGTAAGAAGGTGGCATTTTTTGAGTACTTACTATGTGGAATTATAATAAATATTTTAGAGATATTATTGCCTTTTAATCTTTTTTTTTGGCCACATCACATGGCATGTGGGATCTTAGTCCCCCAACCAGGGATCTAACCCGCACCCCCTGCATTGGAAGCGCAGAGTCTTAACCACTGGACTGCCAGGGAAGTCCTATTGCCTTTTAATCTTTAAACACCCCTATAATTAACTGTATTTTCCTTTTAATGATAAGGAAGCTGAAGCTGGAAGACTTTAGCTAACTTCCCAGATGACGCACAGAGAGACCCCACAGTCTTTGTACTACACCATGCTGAATTCTATAAAGCATCAGTTGTATCCATCAATCAAAAAACACTTTTTCAATATTGATTAGGATCAAGGCACTCAAAGTATTATGGAATCAACAAGCAAGTAGGAGCTATAATCTCTGCCTTCAAAGAATTTGCAGTCTAGTTGTAGAAATAAGGCAAAAACACATGGGAAAGTAGTATAGCAGAGTGTTTTAAGCATGCATTTGGACAGCCTTGGTTTAGAATCCTTGCTCTTTTACTGCTTAATCTTTTACTATATGGGAGACTTGGTTTCCTTTCCTGCCTCATAGGGTTGTTACACAGATTAACTATACATGAAATTACTTAGCCCAGAATCTGGCACATAACAAGCACTCAGTAAATGATAGCTGCTATTATTGTAATAAAATTCTAACAGTGCAAGGGCTGAGTTAATGATTACTGAGTCAGGCGATATAGGAGTTCAGCAGAAGAAAAGCTAATTGTCAAATGAGTGATTTCATGTTAAACTCGCAGGTACATATACAAGGATTTCTTGTATTTATGAATATCATGAGTGGCAGTACAGTGTAGTGGTTGAGTGCCCTAGCTCTGGAAAAGAATGCCTAGTTTCAAATTTCATCTCTACTAATTTGTCTGTGCCTCAGTTTCCTCGTTTGTTAAATGGAGATGAATACAGTACCTACATCATAGAGCTAATAAGAGGATTAAATAAATATGCAAAGTGCTTAGAAGAGTATCTGGCATATAATAAGTGCCACATAAGTGTTATTATTAGTATAAGGATACACCTTGTATAGCCCATCCTCAGTGATCCATTGTAGTTGACAGTGATGGTAAAGAATACATGTGGTCTCACTTTCCCACAGCCATATAGGTGATTTGCACAGCTGGACAGCATCACCAGTAGAATGACATTGTACAAGGACACATCATGTGCCTGCAATGTACCTAGCAATATGTTCTGAGTATTACAAAATGACAAACACTCTCAATTTCTATAAACTTCCTTGCCTAGATGAGGGGACAAACTGATGGTAGATGAAATAGAGACTGAATGCTAAAATGAGGGTAAACTGACTCCACCTGCATTAGGAAGTCAGAGAAAAGAGCAATAATTACAGATCCTATCACCTTACTAGAGAAAGTAGGACTTGAACTAGGCCTGGAATAATGGGTGGGATTTTAATTGACTGGTGAGAAGATAATGGACAATTCTGAATATAAGACTGGAGTCTCATGCATATTTGTTCTAACCTTTCTCCCCAGCATTTAAATAAATAGCTGCAAAGAAAGGAAAAAGTGAATGAGGAGGCCAGGAATGCTATAAACCCATGAAACCATAAATATATGCTTGTTCTATTGAAGGGATTTAAAAATAAGGGATCTGTGGATACAATTTAGGGCTTCCAGGAACTTGGGTGGAAAAGAAATTTACATCTTTATTTTCACTTACCTCTCACTGAAATTTAGTATTTTCTTAATTATGAATATAGGCAGCAAACCACAGTAGCATTGGCAATAACCAAGGCTTCATTAATAGAAATCACAGATTTTTACATATAACTGCATATAACTATGCAGATATCTCAAAATATCATTTATACTCCTCTCCTTTCCTAGATATTAGTCCCACTGCTATTCTTGTTATTTAAGAGTTAATTTTTTTAAAGCAGATATTGCTAGATCAAAGATGTTTATTATTTGATAACATTTAAATGCAATTTGTTTCCTTTATAATCTAATGTATTTTATTTTTTACATTTAAAATCATTATTCTGAAAAGGAGTTCACTGGCTTTACCACATTACCAAAGGAATCCATGGCACTGAGATAGTGCTTCTATTTATGGACCTGAAAATATATTAGTTTTCTTGGTAACCATATCCATAGTTGACTCATTGAGCTTGCAATCAACCAAAATCCCTTTTTTGCGTGTTAGTTTAGGCTATATTTATTCCCTAATATAGGCAACTAGCGTTACTACCCAGCCAGTGGCTGGAACTAATTGACAAATATCATGAAATTCTTAGAGCAACATTTTATAAAAATTTCTGCATACCTAAATATAGAACTTGATATTAACTACCTGAGTTGATACCTTATAAGGTATTTCCTTATGCAGATATATCTGCCAAACAAAATTTATATAGTTCTTTGTTTCTAGTTTTATTGAGATATAATTGACACATAACATTGTATTAGTTTAAGGTATACAATATAATGATTTGATAGATATGTTTATTGCAAAATGATTACCACAATAAGTTTAGTTAATATCCTTCACCTCACAGTTACAGTTTTTTTTCTTTTGATGTGAATTTTAAGATATACTCTCTTAGCAACTTTCAAATATACAATACAGTGTTGTTAACTCTAGTCACTATGCTGTCCATTACATCCCAGAACTTATCTATCTTATAACTGGAAGTTTGTACCTTTGGCCACATTCACCCATTTCCCCTCACCCCTTGCCTCTGACAATCACCAATCTGTTCTCTGTTTCTATAAGTTCAGTTATTTTAGATTCCACATATAAGTGAGATCATAGAGTATTTGTCTTTATCTGACTCATTTCACTTAGCATAATGCCATCAAGGTCTATTCATGTCACAAATGGCAAAATTTTCTTTTTTTTATGGCTGAATAATATTCCTTTATGTATATATGCCACATGTTCTTCATTCATTCATCCATCAGTGGACATTTAGGTTGTTTCCATGTCTTGGCTATTGCTTAAAAAAACAAAAAATGCTGCAGTGAACATGGGGGTAAAGATATCTCTTCAAGATAGTAACTTCATTTCCTTCCAATATATATCCAGAAATGGAATTGCTGGATCATGTGGTACCTCAATATTTTATTTTTTGAGGGAACTCCATACTGTTTTCCATAGTGACTACATGAACTTATATTCCCACCAACAGTGTACAAGAGTTCCCTTTTCTCCACATCCTTGCCAATCTCTTATCTTTTTGATGACAGCAATTCTAATAGGCGTGATGTGGTATCTCATTGTGGTTTTGATTTGCATTTCCCTGATGGTTAGTGATGTTGAGCACATTTTCATGTACCTGTTGGACATTTGTATGTCTTGTTTGGAAAAGTGTCTATTCAGTTCCTCTGCCCATTTTTCAACAGAATATTGGGTTTTTGCTATTGAGTTGTATGAGTTCTTTCTATTTTTTGAATATTAACCCTTTGTCAGATATATGATTTGCAAATATTTTCTTCCATTCTGTAGGTTGCCTTTTCATTTTTTTGATGGTTTCCTTTTCTGTGCAGAAGTTTTTGGTTTAATGTAGTCCCACTTGTTTATCCTTGCGTTAATTGCCTTTGCTTTTTGGTGTCAAATCCAAAAAATCATTGTCAAGACCAATGTCAAGGAGCTTACCCCCTATGTTTTCTTTTAGGAGTTTTATAGTTTCAGGTCTTAAATTCAAGTCTTTAATCCATTTTGTTGATTTTGTGTATGGCATAAGATAAGGGACCAGTTGCATATTTTGCATGTGACTCTCCAGTTTTCCCAGGACCTTTTATTGAAGAGACTCTCTTTTCCCCATTGCACATTCTTGGCTCCTTTATCAAAAATTATTGACCATAAGTGCATGGGTTTATTTCTGGACTTTCTGTTCTGTTCCATTGATCTTTGTGTCTGTTTTTATGCCAATACCATAATGTTTTGATTACTATAGCTTTGCAATATAGTTTGAAATCAGGAAATATGATGCATCCAGCTTTGTGGTTCTTTCTCAAGATTGCTTTGACTATTTAGGGTCTTTTGTGGTTTAATACAAATTTAGGATTGTTTGCTCTGTTTCTGTGAAGTATGCTATTGGAATTTTGGTAGAGATTGCACTGAATCTGTAGATTGCTTTGGGTAGGATGGACATTTTAACAATATTAAGTTTTCCAATCCATGAACATAGAGAGTGTCTTTCCATTTCTTTGTATCTTCTTCAGTTTCTTTCTTCAATGTTTATAGTTTTCAGTGTATAGATCTTTCACCTCCTTGATTAAATTTATCCCTAGGTATTTATTCTTTTTGATGCAATTGTAAATAGTATTTTTTTTAAATTTCTCTTTCTGATAACTCATTGTTGGTGTATAAAAATGCAACTGATTTCTATATATTGTTTTTGTATCCAGCAATTTTACTGAATTCATTTATGGAACATTCTAACAGTTTTTTGGTAAAGTCTTGAGGATTCTCTATATATAATATAGTGTCATCTGAAAATAGAGACAGTTTTACTTCCTCCTTTTTGATTTGGGTGCCTTTTATTCCTTTTTCTTGCCCAACTGCTCTGGCTAAGACTTCCAGTACTATATTGAGTAAAAGTGGCAAGAGTAGACATCCTTGTCTTGTTCCAATCTTAGAGGAAACACTTTTCACTTTTCACCATTGAGTATGATGTCATATATGCCCTTTATTTTGTTGAAGTATGCTCCCTCTATACCTACTTTGTTGAGAGTTCTTTTTATCATGAATGGATGTTGAATTTTATCACATGCTTTTTCTGTATCTATTGAAATGATCATATGATTTTTATCCTTCATTTTGTTAGTGTGGTGTATCACATTGATTAATTTGTGGATGTTGAATCATCCTTGCATCCCTGAAATAAATCCCACTTGATCATGGGATTGTATGATCCTTCTAATGTATTTAGTATCTGCAGATATCCTGCCAAACAAAAATTATATATTCTTCTTTAAAACAGTGGTACTTTTTGGTTTGTTTTGTAGTGTGGGAGATAGAGAAGGGCTGTTCTGGTTATTATTGCTGTGTAACAAACCACCCCGAAACTTAGTGATGTAAAAAAATAATTTTATTACATCCAAGGTTTCTGTGCATCAGGAATTTGAACAGGACACAGCAGTTATGCTCCATATATGCACTGTGCCATGATGTCTAGGTTCTCAGCTGGAAAAATTTGATAACTAAAGGTAGGAATCAACTAGGAGCATTTTCACTCACATGTCTAATGGTGCATGCTGGCCATCAGCTGGGACTACAGTTGAGGCTGTCCTTTGGAGCACCTGTCTGTAGTCTTTCCATGTGACCTAGGCTTCCTCATGACTTGTTAGCCTCTTCCTACCTGGTGGTTGAACTGATTAGATGGCAGCTCAGAACTCCAAAAGCAAATGTCCTAGAAAACAAGGTAGAAGCTGCCTGGCCTTTATGACCCATCATAAAGGATTACATCTGCCATACTCTATTGAGAAACAGTCATAAGGCCACCCAGATTCAGGGAGAGAAGAATTAAACCTGCCTCTTGATCACACTGATACAAGATCACATTGTACAAGAGCATGTGGAATGGGTGATGTTGTGCAGTTATCTTTGGAAAATATAATCTGCACCTGTAAGCGGGTGCAAAACTGTGGTAGTTTAAAGTATTTGAACCCATGGTCTGCAGTGACACAGTTTTTGTGGAATGATTATAGATGAAACGTCATTTGTCTAAATAACTCAGATTTGAAGTTGAGTTTTATAGTTGCTATCTATTATTCTAGTAACAAAATTTCTCAATTTATTAGGGTTGGGGGAAGTGTCTGTCTCTTTTCCAAATTTGAAATTTTTGTTTTTCCAAAAAGTGTACCTATCTGTGTTTATCAGCAGAAGATCTGAAAGCCACAAGTGTTATCTGACACATATAATAATGACAGAGGTAAAAAATGTTCCATATTTTCTCCACTAAAAGTTTTGGGTTTTTTTTTTATAGATTTATTTATTTATTTATTTTTAGCTGTGTTGGATCTTCGTTTCTGTGCAAGGGCTTTCTCTAGTTGCGGCGAGCAGGGGCCACTCTTCATTGTGGTGCGCGGGCCTCTCACTATCGCGGCCTCTCTTGTTGCGGAGCACAGGCTCCAGACGCGCAGGCTCAGTAATTGTGGCTCACGGGCCTAGTTGCTCCGCGGCATGTGGGATCTTCCCAGACCAGGGCTTGAACCCGTGTCCCCTGCATTCTCAACCACTGCGCCACCAGGGAAGCCCCTCCACTAAAAGTTTTGACGTATAAAGGAACCATAAGGGTGCATTGTACAGTGTGTGGATTATATCACAGTGTATCTTTTTAAGAAAAGGAACCATATGTGAATATTGAATTCTAGCTAATGATATACATGCCAAAGTGATTAGAGGTAAAGTGTACTTGTGTCTGCAATTTACTTTAAAATTCACCAAATATAAGATGGATTGGTAGGTAGATAGATGTTTAGAAAGGTGATAAAGCAAGTGTATAAAAAGGTTAATTGTACAATATAGGTGGTGTGTATATGAGTGTTCTCTTAAAAAAATTCTCTCAACTTTTCTATATGTTTGAATTTTTCACAATAAAATATTGGGAAAAATCAGGAGACACCACTACACAGTCACTAGGATGACCTTAAAAAGTTTGGGTTTTTTGTCTTTTTCAAGTATTCTCTTCATTAAAAGTTCTGACATAGTTTTGATGAAATGGGTTAAGTTATATTAACTACTGCCTCACCATTTTTATTCAAGTAATTGGATAATTACTTGGTAGTAGAGAAAGCAGAAGGGAAGAGTTAGACAGAAAACCTCAGCACAGTTCTGTGACTGCAAAGTCAGAAACCTTCAAGACAAATAATTATAATTAACACAATTTGCCACTGGAAAAACTAAAACTCTGAACTTAATGTATGAACAGAGTATGGTCTCCATTTCAAATGCTGTTTGCCCTGCTAAAATCTTACACCTCTTTTTTCTCTTCAGGCAATGACTTTTGATTTTTTTCGTTCTCTTTGACCTCAGCAATATGTTCCCTGTTTACATTATTCATGGAATCATGAAGGGTCACTCTTGTCTGTCCAATCCCAAAAGAGTTTGGCACTTTTTCAAATTGTTTTGCTTGAGGTGTACTGAAGTGGTAACCCGCTGACGCAGGCACAGTCCAGCTACTCTTGTGCTCTAGTCAGGCCAAAAAGAAAAAAAAGATAAAATGAATGAAAGTGTCTTTCAGTTGCTAAGCAAAGGAATAGCTGGTAAGGAACAATAAAACTTTATAATTTTTTAAGTCCTTTGGTAAAATGTGGACTCACTGAGACATTTATACCTTAACTGAGAATAGTACTAATTAATCAATTGAGGTCATTGAGAACAACCGAAGATTTAAAAGGCCCTTCTTAAGTGTCCACCAGTGACTGGTACCAACCATGACATGCTGTGCAAAACCCTTGCACTTAAGAAACATAAGCAACATAGCTAGGAAGAAAAGTTGGAGAGAACACCAGGACATGAGCAGATTCACACTGCAAGATAAAGCAAAAGGAAGGTAAGTGCCAAGGACCAGATGGAGTGAAATCATGTTCCCCCTGGCTCTCTTGCCCAGCCTGAGAAGCCAGGCCAGGGGAGTTTGTGATCACGGTACAGGAATGGGGACTATTGCTCAGTGCTAAGCTGCCCCATCTGTCAGAATTGCTATTGTATATGCTGCTTACTCCCAATTTTGTATTTAGTCATAGATTCTTATCTGAAGCTTGGTGGCTTTGGAAGCTGACTCATATTTTGTTCTGCTTAAGACTTTCACTTCCAAGTACACAGTCAGGCTTTGTTTGCCCAGTTTTGTTGTTTACGTGGTTGAATGCTATCCCCAGAAAGATGTACTCTGGAGCTAGTATGAAGTCAATGACTTGCCTTCGGCATTCATAAGGAAGTTCTGAAGTTTCTGTTTCAAGACTTTGACATGTCAGCATGTGCAACTCTAGTCTGATGCCAAAATGCCTTACACCAACAGGCTTCTTTCGATCTTGGTGTGCAAGATTTTCCTTGTGGCTATTAACCTGTTGCCATTAAGAGAAACAGAAAATTATAAGGTTATGGTCTGTAACATAGGTTGTAGGCACAAATATAATTAGAACTGTAACACAACACTGCTTTTGGTTTGTTAGGATTTTTAAGTATGTTGGCTTTTTTTTTTTTTTTAATCTGTTTTCTAAAACTGTGCATTCAACTCCTGATTTTCCATTCAATCCAAGATGATGCTTCCTGACTGCTCAGCTGGAATCTGGATTTGCCTTCTTTCATTTGGTACACTTTTGAACCAGTGGCAAGTCTTCTTGTGGGGAATATTTGGGGTAGCAAATTCTAATTTGGCAGTGCCCTAAGGACATTAATCAATCAGAAAATATAAATGAGCAAATCATTTCTCAGATGAAATGGTTCGATTGAGAATACTATTGAAATAAAAACATCCAAATGTTGACCAAACTAAAAACACATGTACAATTCATAAGATCCAGGGTACTATTGATTTTGTTTTTAGATGCTTTTATTAGGCTTGATCTTTAAGCCTTTATAATTTAAGTAATTGGCAGTAACTTATCAACTGTTTTAATGCTAATGAGTTCACTTTTACTACCTGCTCCCTGACTGATGGCATAGCCCTCTCCATTGCCTTCCTCACTTTTATTATATGCCCACCTCAGCCTGATACACAGCCCCATTGCCAGCAGCTTCCATAATATGTTGTTGTGGAAAATATTGATTCAAATTTTGGGTGAAAATTTATAATTTAAGTGTAATTTGTATCGTTATCATGATATAAACATACATAGTACTCAGATATTTAAATAACTGAAACATTCCTCAGATAAAAAGCACACTTATCCAGGTTGGCCATTGGTAATAAGAGAAGACCTCCCACAGGAAACTTTTTAAAATGTTATTTATTTTTGTTGTTGTTTGTTTTCAGTGCTCATTCTTTTGTCCAAAGCGCTAATGATTAAGACTTGAGAATTCAGGAAAGAGACAGTACTTGATTTCTGCCAAATGGATTGAAGAGAATGGTAATCTTGAAAATATTAGGCTAGTATGAGTTTTTGAGTCATTCATTTTAAAATTCATGTATGATGTTTACCGTTACCATTGTTTGTATTCAGATAGTTTAATCACCTGCCATCTGTGACTTCTCAGTGATAATGCCTAGTAAAAGAGCCTATTTTAAAAGCCTTCTATGGAAGAAAGTAAGCCTTGGAGGCAGGACAGGCTACACAATTTGTGAAGCCCAAGGAAATTGGAAATGTGGAACCCCTTGTTCAAAAAAACCAGAAAAAGTGCCATTAAAGTTACTAAAATATGAAGCTTTTTTTTCTTTCTTCCATGGTCTGTCTCTCAGCTTGTAGTGGTGTTTGCATTTGCTAGGTTGGGTCATGTTCCTTCAGGCAGGTGGATACTCTCAGAGCACAGATTCTCATGGGCCCCTGGGGGTCTCACCCCATGGCTCAGGCATAAGCTGCCCATCAGATATCAGGTTTTCCCTCCTCCAGCCACTTGAGATGCTGTGCCTTGGCCAGCGGTGGGGAAGTGAGCCAGGCATCTCCCCTTCCTATAGCCCCATGGCCCCAACCCACACTGGACGGGAATTGCAGCCTCCACCCTGGAACATCACGGCTGCCTGGATCAGAGGTGGATAAGAAGCTTGCCCTTGCCCGGTGCCCACCAAACGCTCTGAAGCACGGCCAGCCCTGGGCAGGACAGCTGCCTCCATGCCCCCACCTCGTAACCAGTGGGTCCCATGGTCATGGACCTTCTCCCACATCTCTTTTCCTATAAAGTAATTTCTTTCATTAGATCCAATTTTGTATAGGATTCCATTATCAATAATTAAGCATCCCATATATCATTGAAGTGAAACCTGTAGGCAGGAAATGTAAACCCATATTGGAACAGCTCTCTGATACTTTATTTAAAATTTTTTAATTGTTATTGTAGGTTTTCTAGTTGATTTCAATGAGACAGCTGATGCACTATAAGATAATTCATCAGAATTGGAAGTGTAAGTACTTGTTTCTCTTTGAATTCTGTGTGTCTAGCCCAGTGCCTGATATTGTGCCCCACCTCAAGATGCCATGGGATACATGCCATCCCTGACCCTTACCACATCCATACCTAGGGGCACCCTGCCTGAACAGAAGCAGAGAGCAACAATATTCACCAGGGAGAGAGAGCAGAAAGCTGGAGACCGGGAGGAGGAGACCGCAGTGTAGCCATCCCTCTATGCATGCTCCATTGTCCCACCAGACTTGACTTACAGAACACAGATTCAAAGATAGAAATATTAAGAATTTCAAGGCAGCAGTCACAGAGCATTAAACCCCAAGCTCTGAGCCCTTCTATGTGACATCTATGAAGCTGCCTGCAGGCTAAACCAAATCTACCCATAAAATAATAAGATAATGGCTAACATCTGTTATGCCAGGCACTGTTCTAAGCACTTTACAGGTATTAATTCATTAATCCTCAGAAAAATTTATGAAGTATGTGCCATTGTTATCCCCATTTTATAGATGAAGTAACTGGTATCCAAGGTCACTCTGTAATAAAGGGTACACTGAAGATTCAAACCCAGGGAGTCTGGCTCCCAGCGATCCTTGTTGGACAACTGAAAGAGTGAATAACTGAGACATTCACTCAAAAAGCAAATCACACTTGTAAGCACTGTGCAATGTTGGTGGCTTTGTCTTAAAGCAAATTTCTAGACGATAAAATCCTGATTGATTGCAGATACCTTGGGTATTCTCTAACAGGCTGTTGCCTTGGTCTAGTTAGAGCATCAAAAGCAACTATCAAATAAACAGGCTTCTCTCGGGGATTTGTGGATACTCCTAGAATTGTGATGTTTTAAAACCTTCTGTAGATGTCTACTCCAATCCCCACCCTCAAATTGCCCTGCCCAAGGTTATGCAGCTAATTAATGACAGAGCTGGGCCTCAGACCTCTTTGTCTCAGAGAAAGAAGTGGAAAGAAAGTTGCTGGACACCTCTGCCGGGCAACATTCTTGGTAAATACTTAGACCCTTCCTTGAGAAGGCTGCACTGGGAAGAAAAGTGTGTGAGGCAGGAAGAAAGGGGGCTGTCTACCAATATCTACCCCCATGTTGACTGTATTTTCTTTTTGTCTCCCTTGTTAAAGGTGATGTCATGTTTCTTTGTGTAAAAATACTAGTGTTGACTGCAGCCATTTCATCTTAATCATAATTGCTATTATAAAGCCACTATTTTGATTGAAGTTGCTATTATAAAATCTTGACATTATAATGGAGAAATTGCTGGGTCAATTTGTCTAACCCATCTCTCCAAAATAAGAGAATTCAAAGACAGCATGCAGTGTGATTCCTTGATGCATGTGCCTTCAAGTTGCCAGCAAGATAGATCCTAATAACTCTCATTAACTTTATTTGCGGGATTTGCAAGGGACCAGGCCAGAGACCATGACGGTTGCTTCCTCTACTGACTTTCTTTTCCTCCAGAACATAGTATGTCACCATAGAAAAACATGGGATAAGAGCCAAGGCTAACCTATTTATTTAACCAGTTTATTGAGGAATGTCAACTCAGGAGGTATACATATTAAACAATTTTATTTGCTCTCATGGTAGCTTTCAACTGGCTTTCTCAAATCTTTTCCTGTCCCTTAGGTATATCTTTGTCATATTCACCAACTTTGGGGCCACTTGTTTATTAAAATTTAGCCTCAAATGCAGTTTAAAATCTCATCTGCCCTCTACCCAGTGCAGGCTTGAACTGGGATCCTCACTGTTTGAAAGGTGGAGAGGGATTGGAGAGCTGTGTCTGGTTCTGAAGATTCTGGGTCTCCCTGCTCTTTGCAGGACCTGGCTTCTCCAGTGTGTTGGACCAGGGAGAATGGAGTGGTAACAGGGCACATGTTTCTTTACACAGCTGCCCACTTGTAGAGTCCTCTGTCCATTATGACTACTTCTCTGACTACATCTGAGGCCGGCATCCAAATCCTGGCCCTCTCAAAGCCTGGATAGATGAGAGTTTCAGAGAGCCCTGTAGGGTGTCCCCACCGTGTTGTTTTCTGAGGTCAGAGCATAGCAGTCGTGCCACCTCCTTCCGTGCCCACAGTGGTATGCCTCGCCAGCCTCTTGCTGTTGGTCTCCCGTTGCCAGGCAGGTCATCACCTCGGGTAGAGCACCAGCAAGCTGACTCGAGTGCAACTCCTCCTTGTCCCACAGGAGTTTCCTGCGAATGCAGGCTACTCCACCACTGCCCTTCTCTCTGCCCTGCCTTTCCTCTCTAGCTCTCTCTGCCTTGCTCAGATGGGCACAGGGACAAATTAGCACATTCTCTGCTCACAGATCACCAATGGAGAATGAAATGCTGATGTTTTCATCTCACAGGTACAGCTAGTCCTTGAGTTAGTCTCTCGGAAACCCCGCCAGCACCTTCGAAACTAGCTTCATAGAATAGAATCTCCTTTCATCACAAGCACTGTACTTCCCACAAAGACCAGTGGCCCCATCAGTCTTGCCCACCTTTCCCCAAACTTTTATATGGAGGTTGGGGTGATAGCTGTGGTACATTCTGCCACCTTTTAGGTTTGAGAGGTGTCCGGGCCCAATTGCTGAAGACTCTCTTTAGGTCTCACTTAGTCCCTATTGTTGTCAAGGATGGGTCCATCCTGTCAAGCAACAATAAAAGTACCACTCACCATGCTGTTATATTTATATGCTGGTAGAAGGAATACTTTTTAATGCAGAGCAAAGCCTTTGAGAAGTCCTTGGCACACAGTAAAAATTAATTTTCATTCCCTAGCCCTTTCAGAAAAAGGCTGAGAAGATTTAACAAAGGAGGATGGGGCATCAAATAGACTTTGACAAAGTGGATAGGATGGAGAAAAGATATTTCAGCCAGAAGGAGCACATGAACAGAGGATGGGATATGGAAAATTGGAGAGCAGATTGGGGAAAGTGAGTAAACTTTTTGTTAGCGGAAAAGCAGGATATAATATCAGAAAAGCAAACTGGGAACATCAGATCAGGGTGTTATTGAGGACAGAATTAGGGAACCTAAACCCAGGTACAGTGGAAAGGCTTCTCAGAAAAGAGAAAATAGCAAATTTGGGGAAGTTGACTATTAGGCAACATGCAGAATGGGGTAGAAGAAAGGAGACCAGGGAAGTAGTATTATAACAATTTAAAGAAGAACAAATAAGGAAGGTGGGGTGCAGGAGAGCTGATGGAAAGGGAGAATCTAAGGAATATTGGGATCATCTGTGATTTCTGAGGGCTAGTCCTATAGGACAGGATATGCCAGCATGTCCCAAATGCATGCTGCATAATACTAATGCCGTCAGGTGCACCAAGTCAACAAAGGATTCTCTGATCCGATGAGCTGAGGAAACTCAGGATAATATAGCCCCCACTTAGAAACTCGTAGTTAAAGTAACACAGCAATCCTAAAGAAACACACACACACAAACACACGTAACTTTGTTTAACCTAGCATTTCCCAAAATTATTTGATCATAGAACCCCCTTGTTTGTGACTCCTATCATACAGAAACAGTGTTCCAAAAAAGACACTTTGAGAACCACTGCACCATGTTATATGTTATGAATAGATTGACATACGGATTTGTATGTTAGTATTGTAAATTTCTTTAGCAAACAATAAAAAGCAAAAGCATAATTTATGATAAATCCTATTCCTGAGTAGAATAGTTCCTCTTGGACTCTCTAGGCTTGAGCTATATCTTTTGAGACTTGACCTTGTCTCATATTCAAAATGAGAAAGAATACAAAAGAATAGTATTCAAATACAAAAGAATAGTATTCTTTTTGTAGAATAAGACCAAGAATGAGTAGCTCCAATTTTATAATAATTTCTGGGATTGACTTTTGTGGCCTTAAGATTTAAGTACATCAGTATCTGTGTCCTTAGCTTTGGGCTCAGAAGGAAAAGAGCTTTATTTTTTAGAGTGCATTTTTATTTTAAAGTGAGCACATGTAAAGCAAGGGTTTTGTCTGGGAAAATAAGAGGAGGAAAGCTGTCTCATTTGTTATATTGTTACACATAATAACTGCTAGCTGAAAGTGTGTTGGATTATGAAAGTAAGGCAGATATTAATTACACTTTATACACAAAGAAATTTGAGACTTAAATATGGTAATTTATTGGCTCAAGGTAGCTAATTTATGACAGAACCAGGACTTGGGAGAATCAGGACTCATGGTTTTTCTAATAAAGCACTCCTCTGAAGGAATAAAAGATAAAATGACCCCTTTTGTTGAATGTCAAAAGGTCCTTTCCTTTGTTTTCAAATTATTCCAAACTTCTAAGGGGGCCTAGCCACAAATGCTACTGTGTTCACACTTTTTCTTGGACAGAGGACCCTCCCTTCCACACAATTACTTAAGTCATTGAATGTGGTGAATGTGTCTTTCTTGCCTTTACACTTTTCACTGTATCCACTGAAGAATATCAAAGACTAGTAAACTCCAACTCTCAGGGCAGGGATTATGCCCAATTGAATAATAAAGAAACTGAGGTAATAAGCAGCATCTTATTCATATACCTCCAGTATATTTTTTTTTTTTTTAATTTTTTTATTTTTGGCTGTGTTGGGTCTTCGTTTCTGTGCGAGGGCTTTCTCTAGTTGCGGCGAGCGGGGGCCACTCTTCATCGCGGTGCGCCGGCCTCTCACTGTCGCGGCCTCTCTTGTTGTGGAGCACAGGCTCCAGACGCACAGGCTCAGTAGTTGTGGCTCACGGGCCTAGGTGCTCCGCGGCATGTGGGATCTTCCCAGACCAGGGCTCGAACCTGTGTCCCCTGCATTGGCAGGCAGATTCTCAGCCACTGCGCCACCAGGGAAGCCCCTTCCAGTATATTTTTTCACTTAAAGAGACTCATCTATCTCAAAAATAGTAGTGCCTGTGACCTTAACTCAAGCTTGAACTGTTGCTACATTATTGTTTTTAACTTATAAACAAAAGCTTATGAAAGAAGTAAACTTTACTTCCAACAAAAGAAAAATGACAAAAATGGTTTTAAAAGCCATTTGCTTTATATCTTTAATAATATTCAAATATTAGGTTAATAAGAAGAAAAATGTGATTTTGTTTATCATTTTTCTCATATTACATATTTTTGATGTGTCATTTATAAAATCTATTTCAAACTTATTTTGCCATGATCAGATTTATAGTTCTTTTACATATCTGTTCATTCTGAAAAGTATTTTTAATAATAAATAAGAATATATAATCTGTTAAAACAAAGGATGGTTACCTCAGAGAATATAACTAGGAAATTAGGAGTAGGGAGGGGCACTTGTAGTTGTTTGCTTTGTATTTTTTTTATTTTATATTATCTTTTATAGTATTTTAATTTATCATAAGCCTATATTACTATTATGATTTTTTCAAAGTTCATAAAAATTGGTTTTAAAGAATGAAGGCATATAATTAGCTTCATGAACATTTACACTTTGTCAAAAAATTAAGTATTTGAAACATACAGATATACAAAAGCTTCTATGTACCCATCACCCAATTGTGACAAACATTAATATTTTAGGGAAGTAAAATTTTTAACAAGTAAACACCTCAAACTTGCCCTATTGACTTAGAATAAATGTGAGTTCTTAGGCTTTCCTGCCTGAATCAGCATCGTTATAGAAAATGGCATATGCTGCCATAGCGCTGTCTTATGCCATGGAGCCCTGCTACAGAACACTTGTAACTATTGGTTGCTGGGCAATGGACAAAACAGCAAACCCAGCTCCCTTCACTTCTACATTTATTTATCTAGATTAATGATGTAGACCATCATAAACAAACAAGATATTTGTTATATAAATAGGATGGCTAATGCATTTCAGGAAATTTTAAGATTTTCCTTAGCGTTCAATGTGTACTTTCAGTGCTTTTAACCTTGAAAGAGATATAGATTGTTTGGAAACCAAAATTAAAGTTAGATTGAAAGAATATAATGTGATTTCCTTAGCTCATGATAAATATATTCACTATGAATCTTAGGAAAGGTACATTGTGTTTTCTATTTGAATTGTTTCCTAACAAATAGAAAGAATAGAATAATTCATGTATAGAATAATAAATAGAATACTTCATTTATATTAAAGCACAAAATAATCTTACCAGTTAAAAGAGAAAATCTCAAGTTATTCTTGGCTCTCATTCTCTACCAAACTTCAAAGGATAATCAAATCCAAAGGAAATTTTTTTAACCAGCAAAGCAGAATGTTATAATGACAGTTCATTTTTGAATGTGCTTGTTCATCTATAAGGGCTAAGAAAGTTATAAATGCAATGTTTAACTGTTTTATAAGGTATGATATCTACTGTCAATTGTAATGGTTATATTACACCATGTTAACAGTCAGTACAAAAGTTCTACCATCTCTAAACAGGTTGTTTCCGCAATTAGTATCTGTGTACTAAGTTAGCAATAAAATATATATGGACCCATTTCCTCAGATTCTACCTCACAGAGGTGTTGCAAAAATAAAATGAAATAATATGTAATCATTTTAGGAGCGAAATGTAAAATGCTACCCATGAAAAAATGTCTAATAAAAATAATAATAGACATCAATATATCCAGGTGTACTGGAAATTAGACTTCAGATCTCAAAAAAGGTTTTTTTTGTTATACCCTTCTACTCCCCTTTTGTTGTCTATCATGGTAATTTATATAGTGGGAAGGCTTTGAAACTTTCTGTATGCATAACTGCTTCCGTTACGTGATGAACTGACCCACTTACTAATATAATTCAAAATAATAACTAATATTTGCTAAATGCTTACACATGCTAGGCGTTATGCTAATTTCTTTACGGGTTTAACCCATCTGATTTTCATAAAAACCTTATGAAGAAGGCATTAATGTTAACCTCAGCTTACAGAAGGGAAGAGCCAGTCAAATTGTGTGCTCAAAAACTACTCAGGTGGTGGAGCACCTACCTCATTCATAATGCAGGTTCTGAACCCCCATGTTCTGTCACCTCTCACAGCCAGCACGGGGTCCGTCATCAGGTAAACGCTTCTTCCATTCCTACTGCCACAGCTTGGGATTATACCCGCTTCATTTCATCCATTGCCCTGGATTCATAACTGAATACGGCAGTCCCCCTTTATCAGCGGGGATACATTCCGACACCCCCAAGGGATACCTGACACCAAGGATAGTACCAAACCCTGTATATACTATATTTTTTCCTGTACATACATACCTATGATAAAGTTTAATTTATAAATTAGGGACAGTCAGAGATAACTGTAACTAGTAATAAAATAGAACAATTATAACAATATACTGTAATAAAAGTAATGTGAATATGATCTCATGATCTCTCTATCTCTCCAAATATCTTCTTGTACAAATTTAATGCCTTTTCCATCTTAACTGAGCATTTATCGTGCACCATGGCCACAACTTTTGCAGTTTGAGGTAGGACAGCAAAACTAGCATAAATTTCTTTTTCTTTTTCCACAATTTCATAGATAGAGGATTCATTCTTACTGCAGATCATAGCAACCTCAGCATACAAATATTTTTTCTTATTAGGTCTAGAACTTTCACCTTTTCACTCATAGGGAGCACTTTATGGCTTCTCTTTGGCATATCGGGATTGCCCAGCATTACTACTCTTGTGCTTTGGGGCCATTAAGTAAAATAAGGGTTACCTGAATACAAGCACAAGGATACCCCAGACAGTCAGTCTGAGAACCGAGAGGGCTGCTAAGTCAGCGGTCCCCAACCTTTTTGGCACCAGGGACAGGTTTCATGAAAGACAATTTTTCCACGGAGTGGGGCTGGGGGTTGGGGGGGGATATGCTTCAGGCGGTAATGCGAGCGATGGGGAGCGGCAGGTGAAGCTCACTTGCCTGCTGCTCACCTACTGCTGTGCAGCCCGGGGCGGGGGGGGTGCCTGGGTTGGGGCCCCCTGTGCTACGTGACTAACGGGCTGGGTTCACTGGACAAAGGAATGATTCACATCCTTGGTAGGAGGGAGCAGGAAGGCGCAAGATTTTGTCATGCCATGTAGAATAGCTTGCAACTTAAAAGTTACAAATTATTTATTTCTGGAATTTTCCGTGTAATAGTTTCTGATTGAACCCGCAGAAAGTAAAACCGTGGATAAGGGGGGATGACTGTACTTCATCTGACCACATCTCATCTCCTCTTTTGATTCAGTCACTTCACCTACTCCTTACGTTCTAGGACAGAGGGTCTCGAAGGGTGATCTGAGAATCAGCCGCATCAGCATCACCTGGGAACTTGTAGAAACACAAATTGTTGGCAGTGGACCCAGCAATCTGCATTTTAACAAGCCTTCCAGGCGATCCTCCTACATGAGTGTTTAAAGAACAAGTTAAAATACCAATAGATAGTGATATTCAAATGTGACATGTTTATCTACAAATATCTTAGGCTGTATTTATTGCTTGCTGAACTCCCTCTTCTCTGTGTACAAAACAAGCACATACTTGCCAGACCACAAGCAAATCCATAATTTGCATGATTAGTATCAACATTTCCATTTATTTTGAATGTACAGAACATATTTATCTGAATTTTTACTCACAGAGTTCCCATTTCCTTAATCACTACCACCACAGCCCAAATTCTGAAAACGATAAAAAAAGAAAATTTTTCTTTCCAAATTCTTAGACATACTTTGCTCTCAAGTTGCCAAGAGAAGATTTAAGAAAGCCAATTTTATACCCAAAGGCTATAAAGTTGAAGGAATTATATAGACATCATTCTAAAATTTGTACTGGATTATCTGATTTGGCTCTCTGGCCTAAAGTTCACCAGATAATTTCCAGGGCTATAATTCATTTTCACTTATGAGACCTTAGTCAGTTGTTGGGAAAAAGGTCTTTTTTCCCATCTCAAGTTAATCCAGTAATGCTTCCATGTACCATTAAACTATTGGCACATTCTACTCCCAGAGGATAGATTTTGTTTGGCATCCTGAGGAATTTTGATATATTTAAGAAGGTGAGAAGTACACATTGGCATCATTTAAACAACATAAGTCTAAACCCAAATTGGCTGCTACATGCCAAAAATGCGAAATGTGCCAACTGTTTAATAGTACACAATAACTGTTCAACTACATAAGTTGATTTCAGCAAAACTGTTTGGTGTGTGTTTTATCCTGAATCATTTAGATACAATTATGCCTTATGGTACCGTAATAATAGAGGCAAGTTCTCCATGACTTTTGCATAAGCAGATTTAAATAATATTGAAATGATAGTCATACCAGAGTTGAATAAAATGTAAGAATACTGCTTTAATTCAAAATGCCATTTCAGCAGCTTCTATGCTGCCAACAAATGTGAAATAGGAGAATAAAGTTTGAGGTTGATGATTATTGACAGTGAACCTCCTAACTTCCTTTAATAGAATAAAGTTGGACTTTTAGTGAGTTGGGGAAACATTTTACAGATTTTCTTTTATTTGCAGACTTTGAAGTATATATATTATTCATTTTATCAACATTTATTGAGTGTGTGTATATATATAAACATATATATATATATATATATACACACACACACACACATACATGGGATGCTATGCAAACCATGGTTGGAAAGATAAACATAGAAAGATAGATATGACATAACCTTCTTTAGGGAGCTTACAGTCAAATGGGGAAGCCATGCAGCTAACACAAGTACTAACTTTAACACAAAGCAGACAGTGCTAGTATTTTAATATAGGTAAAAACCAAAAGTTAGTATGGCATAAGAGAGTAAGAGAATTTAGATGGTGGTAGGGGCTATGTTAGAAAGGATCACCTGGGAGCTTCATGTGACTGGTATAAGCAGACTTTAAACATTGAAACCCATGGTAGGGAAAGCAGAGGAATTGAAGCAAGCGTAGAAGCCACAGAGTGCGGGAAGGGAAAGGTGGAGGGGAAGAGGCTGCAGTTATAGAAATAAGGTATGTTTCTCTCTGTTACCAAATCAAAGGAAAAGAACTGGATGCAATTTTACATAACATGTAGGATATATTTGAGATGATCATAATATATTAGTTTCATGGCCTACCTAAAATTCACTTTGGGTAACCTGGGGTCACTCACTCCCAAGAGTCATCCTCCAGACAGCCCAAACTGAGGTGCCTTGAGGAGGTAGTATGACTGCCATTCTGGAGAGACTTGCCTTCGGTAGTAAGTCACCATGGATAGAGGAAAGCAGAGGTGGTTTTAAACATGAACCCCAAAGAAAAAGTCACAAAAACAGATGCTCTAAATTAGGCTGCTTCTCTCATAGGCAACTCTTTGTAGTGTGCCCCAGGGTGAGTGGCATGAGAGGTTTACTTATTTAACAATGATTAATGATTTTTGCAAGCAACCTCGGAGCCAGGTAGTAGAAAATAAAGTTGGGAGATAAGTTAGTATAAAGTCATGACAGCCTTCTTTATATTTAATGCCAAACAACTTTCTTCAGGATGAAGCAAATTAAAGCATAAAAATTATTGCTTAAAATTATATTTGGACTATATCCAAAAACAAGAGCTTTCTTGTAACATGCAAAACAGAATATTTTACAATTGTAGATTACGGATTTTTTCTTAGAGATAAGCAGCTGATGATAGTTTTAGAACATCCTCCAATTGTTTTCTTTTTCTGCAGTGAACAGGTTCTTTAGTTGTGTTCCCTCACGGTAGTAGTTAATATTATTATATTATTCTCTTATACATCTAAATAAATTCCTCTTCAGCAGAGTAAACCCAGATCTTATAGCATAGATTTCTGGTTAACATTTACTTTAATGAACACTAAAATGTGAGTATTATCGGTGTCTTCCCCACCCCCACTCCCATCAGACTATCTCTGTTACCCTCAGTGAACTTACAAATATAGTAGAGCAGAAGAGGCTAGTAGATAAGAAACAGCCACATATAATGAAATGTAAATTGTGCAGAGTAGTCATATGATTATAGCTCAGCAAGGAAAGTCAATTAGGTCTAGAATAAAGAAGGTGCTAGGACTTGGCCAAACCTGAAATGTGGTAGAATTAGGAAAACCCCGAAAGAGGAAGGTCCTCCTAAAAGAGAAGGGTGCAAGTGAAAGCACGGAGGTTTGAATGCCAATGGCACACTTGGAAACAGTCTAGAAACTGGCCTGACTGAAGGAAACGTGTTGGGGAAACTAACTGAGATGGGGATGATTTGTAGAATGCCTTGCAACCAAAGAGGAAATGGAGAACTAGTGCAGGTTCTTGGCAATATGCTAAAAGCAACATTTAATAAACATTAGTCTGGTGGAAGTATACAAGATATATTGGTGGAAGCAGAGAAAAGAGGGATGCAGTTATTTTAAGTGTGAGGTTATGAAAGTGTCAAAAACTATAGTGAAAGTGAAGAAGGAAAGAAAGAAATGCATAAATTCACTTCCAATAATAATCAACAAGACTTATACACAGATTAGTTATAGAGTGAAGAAAAATATGATAAAAATGCAGCTGTTCTATATGACCCTGTATAGTCACATTTGGCTTTTCTGAGAGCTATTTCTCACAGAAACTTGGACCTAAATCTTATACATATCCACACAGCTACTACTCCAAATTACTTCCTCTGTCAGTGATTTCTAATTCTAACAAATGATCTTTAAAACATCCATTATTTAATTTCTAATTACAGTCTATCAGAAGAATTTGGAGGCTTTTACATGTATTTAAACAAGTTCTCTAGAGTATAGGTAAAAAGAGGAAAGGAATTATGAGTGAGGGTAAAAGGAAGGAGAAAAAATACTCAGAAAAATAAATACATAAATTGAACCACATAGTAATTCCTGCAACTAGAAAATAAAACTAAATATGGGTGATTTTATTGAACATCATCAGAGCCATTTAAGCCGCTTTATTCCCTGTCAGCATCTGTGAACCTTTATGGCTTTTATAATATTGATACAGGCACTTCCTGGAGGCAGATCTGTTGGTTGGTAGTTATTCTTCTCCCAACTTTGTTGCTGGCACAATAGCACTCCCAGGAAGGGAAACGGGATTTGTGATGGATCTCATCCCCGATATGAATAACAGAGGCTCCCAAGGGTTACCATAAGGCCTTTTCTGGACTCTGGAGAAACTTAGGTTTTTCAGAGCACTGAAACCTCCAGGTTAAGACGTGGTTAAACTCGTTCTCACTCAAAAGCATCTCTCTCTTGCCTGTCACAGTGGTCTTTCCCTCAGGCTACCTGGGATGCAGTCATTGGTTTTTCAGAGTCCTTGATTGTCTTGCCTGAAGGTACAACCTGACCCAGATAGATGTGACATGCCCTTGTCCTGTTGCTCGGTTCACTTCCACAGAGGTTTTCTTCCATAAGAAGTGTTAGGGTTTTCTGTTGTTTTGGGTTTTGTTTTTACATTTTCTGCTTTCTGTCTGATAACGCTGAACCCTCAGAGAGTGAGAAATGTATACTTTCTGATTTCTCCTTCCTGCCAGAATATCTTTCTGATAGCATGTTTCTCACAGAGCTCATTTAAATGTCTTCTGTGGTGAAAGCCAGGCTTTTGTCTCTAGTCCCTGTGGTTTCCCTGATTGTTCAGTTCTATGTCCGTATTTAGTTCCCTGCATTCATGATTCACCTCTCCTTTCTCTAGCCTTTAGGCAGACCTGGATTTAACTGAAATATGCAGAAAGAACATACCTCTTCTGAAGACCTCCACAGAAGAGAATTCCTCATCCTCCAATATTTAATATCTTACTGTCAGTATCTCTATATTTAAACTATATAAAATTTTAAAGGCTCAAAGAATCTAGGATATCACCATGACCTAACCTTTTACTTTATGTATGAGGAGATTAAGTACTATTCACATCCTAAACCCTCCTCAACTCAGGGTAATATGTACATTTTAAATGATGACTTTCTAACAAGTCTACTGGTAGAAATTGACTTTGACACCTATTTTGAAGCAGACTCTAGCTTGGCTCTATAGCCAAGAACAATGCCCAGAGCTCTTTTAAGGACTTAATTTATTTCAAGCATTAATTAAGTTCTTACTTTATGTCTAGCATTCTTCCAACTTAAAAATCAATTTCAAACCCTATGTTTATTCTTCTTTCCAACCCCCATCAATCACATGTCCTCTCCTAGGTCTACATTTTGGAAAATCTAGGAGAAGGAGGGGAACCAAAACTCTAATGTTAGGGAAGAGAAGCACAGGAAACATAGCTGCTATTAATACTAGATGGTGGGGTTGGGGAGTGGGGTGGGGAATGGCATAATCCCTGTCAGAAAGGCTGAACTGGGAGGAAGAGGAGAAAGATTGCACACCCAGAGTTTGACATTGAATAGACACTCAATATTTTTGAATTAATAAAATGAAATGAATCAGTGAACCACAGACTCAAAGCTCTGTCCCCAGTGTAGTCCCAACAACCTTTTGGATATCTCCATCTTACCTCAAAGAAACTTGAAATCAAACATGTCAAAATCTGAATTAATCACCTTTCTACCCTCTCCTACCCTTCTAATGTCCCCTTTCTCAGTACTTAGCGTGAATCCAGCCACCTAAACCACTAACCTAGGAGCCATCCTCTCTCATTCATACCTCACTGCCAGTCCTTTAACAAGTCTCATCAACTCTACCTTAACAACATCCAGGAGCTAGTCAAGTCTTCCCACAAAAAAAGATACGAAATATAGTTTTAACAGTTTAATAGTTTAATAGTTTAACTTCAAATAATCTCTCTCTTATAAAATCTGTGAACAGAGAAAGGAAAAGCTATTCAACTCATGTTATAAAACACGTATTATCAAAACTAGACAGGGATAAAGCAGGAAAAACAAACTATAGAAAACTATAGATCAGTTTCACTTATGACCATAGGTACAAAAATCCTACATAAAACACTGTTGGATGGAATTTGGTAGTTCATTCTCTCTCTCTCTCTCACACACACACACACACACACACACACACACACACACTACTAAGTATGGTTTCTCTTGTAAAACCAGGAATGATTCAATATCACGAATGTAGAGAAGTACTTAATAAAATTCAGTACTCATTCTTGGGAATTTAAAAAAAAATTTTTTTTCTAGGAAACTGAGCATAGAAGAAAAGTTCTTATTCTGATAATAGTTGACCCTCAGGAATGAAGAGGAAACATTTTTCTTAATGGTAAAAATTTAGAAATGTTTCTACTAAAGTCAGGAGTAAGCATGTCCATTCTCTCCAGGTCTATTTAGCATTATTACTAGAAACGTTAACCATTTTAATATATCCCCCCGCAAAAAAAAAAATGGGAAAGAATTAAGTAGTATTATAACTGTAAAGGACAAGGCCAAACTGTCCTTACTTACATTAAGATAATGTGACTGTTTACATCCAAGGGCATCCAAAACTATTAGAGAATCAACAGTGTTGCCAGATAAAAGATCTCAGACCTACGACTGACTTACCATCCCTGTAACTTTGGTCATTTGTTAGCCTATCTATACTGCAGTTAACATCTGTAAAAAGGTTGTTGAAAGGGTTGAATGACTTAAACTACGTAAAGTGCCTGGTACCTTATAAGCATTATTATTATCTAATATTATTAGCTAATAGTAGCATTAGCTATTATTATCACCATTAAATTACTGTATTCAGTAGTCTTCTTATACACCAGGTATACCTAATCAGAAAATATAATAATAATAATAGATAATGATTATTCATCAGCTCATGTTAGTCTGCTCACCAAAACACCCACCATAGTTTTCCCAGTCACTCAGTGTAAAAGTCCTTAGAGTGGCCTATAAGACCTATGTGGTCTTGCCCTCCACTCTGTGTCTGTCCTCTTCTCCCACTCTCCTCCTGGCTCTTTTTAACTCAGATATGCTGGCCTCCTTGCTGTTTCTGAAGCACACGAAGCCATCTACCTCCTCAGGGCCTTAGCATTGCTATTCCCTCTGTCTGGGACACTGTTTGCCCAGGTATCCAAATGGCTTGCTCCCCCACTTCCTTTAGGTCTCAGATATCACCTTACAGAAGCTAGCTGCTACTATATATTTAGTGCCAGGCCTAAAAAGTACCTCACATGAACTACTTATGTCAGGAGAGAAAAGGTTCATCTGTTTTGTTCACTGCTCTATCCTTAGTGCTAGAAACAGTACTGACACATCATAGAACTCAGTAAGTATTTGTTGGATGAAGAATTTAAAATTTCCTGAGAGGTCATTATGTGCTAAACACTGACCTAAATGCTTTCATGCTTTAATCTTCACAAAAAACTCTATTGAGTAGGTACCATTACTATCCCCAGTTTACTGATGAGAAAACCGAGGCATGGAGAAACTGAGTAACTTGTATCCTGGGATCACACAGCTGGTTAATTGCCACACGTGCATGCTCTTATGGCACCTGAGATTAACACTAACAAAAGATGTACAACTTTGCTTATGGAGAAAAGTTTCAAAACTGTATTAAAAACCCCTTTAAGACCTTTTAGTTGGAATATTCATAGGTAGGAAAACTCAGTATCATAAAAATGGGAAATTCAACGCAATTATAGCCAAATTCCTGACAGAGTTTTTCTTAGAATTTGACAAGCTGATCATTACTTCAAATGGAAAAGCAAAGAATCAAGAACAAGACAATTTTAAAGAAGAAGAGCATGGAGGGTGACTTGTTCTATCAAATATCAAATCTTCTCATAAGTCATAAAGAGTTAAATCGATATAATGGCCCCAGGATGGACAAATAAGCCAATAAAGGGCAATAAAGATCTTAGAAAAGCAGACCCCCTCAAGTACAGAAAATTGAACAATGTCAGATGTGGCATTACAGTATCGTAGGTAAGGAAGGACTGAGTGCTGGGATAATTGGTTATTCTTATGAAAAATATTTATTCTATACACAAAAAATAATTCCCTGTTAGTTTAAAGGATTAAATGTGAAAAGACAAACTTTAAAACTTCTGGGGGGAAAAAAAAAAAAAAACTTCTGGGGGAAAAAATAGGGCAATGGTATTTGACCATATTACATTTTGAAACCCCTGGTTGATTTAAAAAAAACAAAAAAACAAAAAAACATGGGCTATGTAAGAAGTAAAGAATTTGCAACGCACATCACCAGCAAAGAATTAACACCCAGAACTGAGTATGTCATAAAATAACCACTTGATTAAAAACCGGGCATAATTGGGAGATTGGGATTGACACATATACACTATTGATACTATGTATAAAAGAGACAACTGATGGGAACATACTATACAGCACAGGGAACTCTACTTAATGCACTGTGGTGTCCTAAATGGGAGGGAAATCCAAAAAGGAGGGGATATATGTATATGTATGGCTGATTCATTTTGCTGTTCAGCAGAAGCTAATACAACATTGTAAAGCAACTATACTCCAATAAAAATTAATTAAAAAAAAAAACAGGCATATGTAATTCCCAGAAGAGGAAACAGAAAAAAATGTTCAAAGTCATTGGCAGCCAGGGAAAATGAAAACTAAAATAATGTCTATCATGTCATACCCATCAAATTGGCAAATTTTTAAAGTCTGACAGTCATGTAAATTGGTGAGAATTTAGAGAAACAGGAACTTCCATATGGTGCTGATGGGATTATAAATTGGTACAACTACATTTGAGAACAAGTTGGCAATGCCTTGTCAAATGGATACTGTATATATCTTTTGACCCAGAAATTGCATTTCTGGATATACACTGTAGAAAAATGTCGACATATGCACAAGAAGAAAAGGATGTTGAATACAGCATTTCTTATAAGACAGAAAAACTGAAAACAACATAAATGTCTATCAACAGGAAATTAGATAAATTAATTTTATATATTCACACAATGAAACAGTACTGTAGAGCAATTTAAAATCAATGAGCTAATATATTTAAAAAATTTAAAAATAAAATAAATGAGCTAGGCCTACATGTATCAACCTGGTAAATCTCCAAATCATAAATTTGTATGAAATAAAACAAGATTCAAAATAATACATGCATTGATACTATTTATTATATAAAAATTTTAAACATGAAATATCATATTTATATGTTTATTTATTTATGTATAGTTAAAGGTGTCCATGAGAAAGACAAATGTCAGATTTACTTTAATGCTTACTTCTGGGGAGGTATGGATTGGGGAGAGGTACACAAGGGTCTTCACTACTGTCTTATTCTGAAGCAAATGTGACCATATGTTAGAATATGATAGAGTTTAGTCATAAGTACATAGGTGTTTCATTTAATGTTATTTTCTATAACATTATGTTGTAGTTTTCTATATGTTTTCTATATGCCTGAAGTACTTCTATATAAATACACACATGCACCAAATCTAGCCACTTCTCACCACCTCTGCAGCTACAGTCATGACCCTACCCCGCATTATGTCTTGCCACCGTTAATCTTTTACCAGAGCTGCTGTAGTCACCTCCTACATTGCCTGCCCACATTTCATTTGCCGTACATTACTCAGAGTAATCTTTTATCACCAAGTAAATCAGATTATGCTAGTCTCCTGCTCAAAACACTCCAGTGGCTTCCCATAGAAGTTAAAATTCATACTTCTTACTATGGCTCACAAAGGTCTTATTCCCTCTCTACTCATTCCCCTGGCCCACCGACTACACTGGTCTTGCTGTTCCTTGCCAAGCATGTTGTTCTTACCTCTCGATTTGCACTCACTGTACCCTCTGCCTGAAAGCTCTTCCCAGGTCTTTTGCGTTGCTCCCTCCTTCACTTCATGTAAGTCTCTTCTCAGATGACGTCATCAGAGAGGCTTTTCCTAACCAACCTATCTTAGACATACCGTCCTCTCCTTGGCCTAAAGCGATGATACCTCTGTGATGATGGCATACTTCGCACCAGGACTTCGTCTCTAAACACCAATTTCCAGTAAAAGAAACCAGGGCTTCTAGGAGAAACTCTTGATTCCAGGACCAAGGGAGGGAAAACACAAGATGAAGCTGAACTTCTTGGACCAAAAAGTAAGGAACTGCTTTACAAAGATTATGAGGCCAGGTCAGAAGAATACAGGAGCCAACCTGATGGAGCTCCTAATGACCAAAGCTGAAAGAATTTGAGCAACAAAATAAATAATGATAGTATTGATTTTTAACCCATAGAATAAAATAAATATCCATGAGTCAATACTGATATAAGTAAATAATAAGTTAATAAACGTAAAAGGAAAAAGGGAAACAGAGACGTGCCATTAGGCAAACAACACGATAATGTTGCAGACAGATCCCTTCATGGATGTGAAAATCAATGGCCAAAATTTTGAGGAAAAACGGGGTTTGCACATTTCAAAGTATCTTGACCAAGATACGTATCAATTGCAAAGGGAAAAGTAGTAAATGTACTTTGGAGAAACCTAGCAGACACCAACTTAACTGAATGGTCAAGGTAAACAACACCAGAAATAAGATGTATCAGCCATGATATACTATGAACCTCTTGGTATGATGCCTTGAGAAACACACAGTGCACATCATTTCTGTGGTAGTCTTGCCAAAAATGCATAACTTCAATCATGAGAAAACTTTAGACAAACCCATACTGAGGGACGTTCTACAAAATAACTGATCAGTATTATTCAGAAATATCAAGGTCATACATGGAAGGCAATGAAAAAAACTGAAGAATTGTTACAGACTAGAGGAGATTAAGGAGAAATAACAACTAAATGCAAGTGAGGTCCTGGGTAGAAAAAAAGAACTTTAGTGAACCTGGTACCCAAGATAGTATTTGGTACTTAGTGGGAGTTTAATAAATATCTACTGAATTGGTATGTCTATCCATCCAACTGTCCTTTCCTATCCTCGATACCTTCCTTTTCCTCATGCTCCACAACCAGCTTCTTACCAAAGCTTCATTTCTTTTAACACCTACTTCCTCATGGAGAGAGACTAGGTGACAAATTATATCAGCAACACATCAGCATCTTTTGGGTGGATCAGATGTGAACTTCCCTATATACCCAGGATAAGAATTTATGTTTAATGAGTGAATATTTTTTTTTTTTTTTGGTATTTTATTTTATTTTATTTTATTTTTTTAAACATCTTTATTGAAGTATAATTGCTTTACAATGGTGTGTTAGCTTCTGCTTTATAACAAAGTGAATCAGTTATACATATACATATGTTCCCATATCTCATCCCTCTTGCATCTCCCTCCCTCCCACCCTCCCTATCCCACCCCTCTAGGTGGTCACAAAGCACCGAGCTGATCTCCCTGTGCTATGCGGCTGCTTCCCACTAGCTATCTATTTCACGTTTGGTAGTGTATATATGTCCATGACACTCTCTCACCCTGTCACATCTCACCCCTCCCCCTCCCCATATCCTCAAGTCCATTCTCTAGTAGGTCTGTGTCTTTATTCCCATCTTGCCACTAGGTTCTTCATGACCTTTTTTTTTAATTTTTTTTTCTCCTTAGATTCCATATATATGTGTTAGCATACTGTATTTCTTTTTCTCTTTCTGACTTACTTCACTCTGTATGACAGACTCTAACTCCATCCACCTCATTACAAATACCTCCATTTCATTTCTTTTTATGGCTGAGTAATATTCCATTGTATATATGTGCCACATCTTCTTTATCCATTCATCCGATGATGGACACCTAGGTTGCTTCCATGTCCTGGCTATTGTAAACAGAGCTGCAATGAATATTTTGGTACATGACTCTTTCTGAATTATGGTTTTCTCAGGGTATATGCCCAGTAGTGGGATTGCTGGGTCGTATGGTAGTTCTATTTTTAGTTTTTTAAGGAACCTCCATACTGTTCTCCATAGTGGCTGTATCAATTTACATTCCCACCAACAGTGCAAGAGTGTTCCCTTTTCTAATGAGTGAATATTAAAGGGTATGGGAAATTCATTAAGAAGAACCACACTCAGTGCTCTGTGGTGACCTAAATGGGAAAGAAATCCAAAAAAGAGGGGATATATGTATACGTATAGCTGATTCACTTTGCTGTACAGCAGAAACTTAACACAACATATAAAGCAACTATACGCCAATAAAAATTAATTTAAAAAAAAAGAAGAAGAAGAAGAAGAACCACAGAAGTGATTCCAGATGGTAGTAACAAAGTCTCCAGCTTTGCCTGCTTGGGGGATGGGATCTCATCATCATTTGCCTGAATTGCTGCACTAGCCCCCTAATTGGTCTCCCAGCTTGCAGTTTTGCCCTTCCCTCTTTACCCCTCCAAACCCTGCCCCACAAGAGTGGCTATACTCAGTATAGCCAGAGTAATATTTTCGGGGGATAAATCTGATCATGTCACTTCCCACGATTAAAATCTTTGATTGACTCAGCATTGCCTTCAGAATGAAAGCCTTACATGTACTGGCTCCTGCCTACTTCTCCATCTTTATCTTTGACTGTTTCCTCACACAAACCATAAACTCCGGTTGTACCAAACAACCCAGTCTGCTTGTCACATCCCCTCTTCCGCTTTGAATTTGCTGTTTGTTTTCTTCTCTGACGCTGCCTAACTCTGACTTGCCCTTTAAATTCAATAGGAGCAGTACCTGTTCTTCAGTCTTTCCTCATCTGCTAAAGTTTCTCAGTGACTACCAGCACCTTCTTAGGGCAGGGACTCCTTGTATCTCCAGCTAGCTTGTTGCCTGGTACCTAGTAGATGCTCAATAAATGTTTGTTGAGAGAGGAAGGAGAGAAGAAAAAAAGGAAAGCGGGAAGGGAGTTTTTAAAGTTATGTATATATTAAGCAAATAAACTCTTCCCTCACTTTTTCTCCTTCTGTATTTCTATGACCTCAGCTCTTGCATATGTATACAATTTATTTATTTTTCATGATTCTCTGTTTGTCCTTTGACATAGATGAAACATTAATGTCAATTAACTGAGGAATATTGAAAAGCTGTTTCCACTTTGACATAAACTATTACTGATAAAGATGGTATTAAGCCAGATTGAGACTGTGGAATGCTTCTGTCATTTTAACCTTCAGAGAGTCTGATAATCTAGTGAAATCTAGAAATAGCACCAAAAAGCAAGTCTTAAAACAATGTGCACCATCTTAATCAATACAAAGAAATCAGAGTATACCTTCTACTTACTTGATATGTTTCCTCTTTATAATGTACTGAGAAGTTTAATTGGTATTTATTTGCTATACCCAGAGCGGGGAAAGCCTTGGAAGGGGTTAAATAAATTAGCCCTTGAGTTTTGGGTCTACTTTAGAATGCAGTGAAAAGAAATTTCTAAAGGAAAATAGTGGAAGTCTAAGGCTAGTGAAAGAGAGAAGGTCCTGGTTGCGTTTTTACCTCAGTGAATTCTTTCCAAATCAGACTAAAGCATTTTTTCACATCTACCACACCAAGCACAGTATTTTTAGTAACAGTAATACAGAGCAGCAGCTTGTCATTTGGGAGCTGACAAATAAGCATACTGTTCCTCTTACACACAATATGCTACACATCTTTATTTCCACTCATCCTTACAGAAGCTCTTTAGCTTTCCATGTTTCTTTAAGGAGATGACAAGGAGTACTGGTTAATAAGCTCTTGGGGTTATTCAATATCCCTCTTCAATGCTCATTTTCTAAAGTTGAAAACACTTATGCATGTGCACACATGCACACTAAACTTTGTCAGAGGTGAAGTACTCCAAATGCCACTTGAATGTGATTAAAAGAATCCTGGGCTTGATAGGACTCATTACACAAGATGCCAGGCCTGTTTGCTCAAACTTTGGTCTAAGAAAAGGAAGCATCTTGAGGAAAAAAAAAAAAAAAGCTTGTGGAAATGGAGGTTAACAGTTTATTGTATCTCTAATAAAAATGTATGCTGGATAAATCCTTTTAAAACAGAAATGTAACAGAATTTCTTATTACAGATTATGTACTGGAAAAGCATCTCTCTTTTCTTTGGCTCTAGATAAGAAATCAAAGTCTATCTGACTTACCACTCTGAGTTTCTAGTCTAGGGTTGTCTGTTTTCCCTAGCTAGTCATTATAATTTTCTACCAAAGTTCAGGAGACTATTAAGCAATTTTATATTTAATGCCATTGGTAAATTTCATGTTAAATTCCAAGTCACACTATGATTAATATTGTTATTTTACAACGTGGTTTTGAAAGTCTTCCAAAACAGCTTAAAGTCACTCGATTTAGTTTTTACCTTCTAATCTCAGGGTGTTCACAAGTCCATCCTAGGGTTGAGTCTACCCCTAGGTAAATTCCTCGAGGATTTATTAAAACATCCCAGCCTCTAATTGAATTTGTGGAACTCACTCACGTTCATTCTTTATCATTCCAGCAATAGGATATATTTGAGTTGTGTAGTGTAGTAATATAGTTGAGATTAATGATTGTTAAAATCAAATAGACTTGTAGGAACTTAAGATTATAAATCCAAGGTTTCATGGATGGTAATTGTACTGTGTGTTTCAACCAGAGTAGACCATTATGACCTTGGAAGTTGTCAACCTAGAAAGTTCTCCACATTTACATTTTTTTAACCAGCACATGTTTTATCAAGCAGTTATGTGTCACAAGGTATTGTGCAAGACCTCACCTCATACTAAAACATTTTAGATGAACTGATTAAGCTTTGATTTTCATTCTGTTGTTAATGATATGTTGACAAGAAGGGTGGAACTTTTTAATAAAAAAATAACATTTAAAGATCTTAAATAACAAGCCTGTGTCAATTATGTAACATATCTCATCTTCTTATTGTGAGATATCAGCTTGTGACTTACTTTTATCCATCATTCTGTTCAGTGAAAATTAGCAAAATTGCTTAATACGATTTTACTTAAATGACTATTCATGTTGAGAAATTAATCTTATATTCTGGTGCCTATAAAACCAAATAGCAAAAAGAAGTTTTGCCTAGTTTTGCCCACATAATGCATTAATCCTTCTCCCAAGTAATTAATTTACAAATCAAGAAATTCTTCCCCATTCACGTTTCCCTGTAGTAAAAAAGCAAAATTAGAGAATTTATTAAGTTTTTAGTCTTTCCCTTTGTTCTGCCGTGAATGTTCAATGTGTAATTCTACAAGAATCCTCTGCTTAAAAATAATTGATCCTATCCTGAATGACTGGAGCAGTTATATTAACATCAGTATTACCTTATGAGGGTAAGAAAAATGTATTATTTATGGATGTTCAAAGTATCCTCTCATTTTTTAAAGGTTTTATCATAAAAGGTGTCTGAAATAAGAATTCACTTTCCTTCTCTCAAGCTACAAAAAATGTATAATTCTAGTACTTTGTAAAATGTATCTTCTCATAAACCTCTGCTAAGTACAAAGCAGCCTATTGCTTTGTTTTTTATTAAGGCTTATTTTCATGCACCAGTAACATTATTTTTCCTGTAATATGTCATACCTTTTTTTTTTTAATTTTTATTTATTTACTTATTTATTTATGGCTGCGTTGGGTCTTCATTGCTGCGCGAGGGCTTTTTTCTAGTTGCGGCGAGCGGGGGCTACTATTCATTGCGGTGCGTGGGCTTCTCATTGCGGTGGCTTCTCTTGTTGTGGAGCACAGGCTCTAGGAGCGTGGGGTTCAGTAGTTGTGGCACGTGGGCTCAGTAGCTGTGGCTCACGGGCTCTAGAGCGCAGGCTCAGTAGTTGTGGCGCACAGGCTTAGTTGTTCCGCGGCATGTGGGATCTTTCCAGACAGGGCTCGAACCCGTGTCCCCTGCATTGGCAGGCGGCTTCTTAACCACTGCGCCACCAGGGAAGCCCTGTGTCATACCTTTTTTAAGTGTTTTCCAGTTACCAACTTGAGTAGTTTGTGTTCATCAGCCTTAGTGCTTGTATTAAGTCGGAAATATTGATGAGCCTGACTACCATAATTAAATGATATATGCCCTTATGTCCACTTTCCTTGGGATGGACTATATATTAACTAAACTCCCAACAAATTACATCCCAGCTTCTTTCTCTACTGCTAGGGAAATAGAAACGTGCCCTGGCTACATGGACACTAGAAAAACTGAAGTTTTGACTAAGCAGTATCTTTGGCTTGCTTTTTCCAAATAGTACAACTTTAAAAACACACATCACTATATTCAATGTAACTTGGCTATTCTGGGCCCAAAGGGGCCCATTCCTTTTTCCCTATGAGTTTTGTGATCTTTTCAGGATGCCTCTGTTCCTTGAAAGAAAATTACTGTAAGCTCCAGCCTAATTGAGTGGATTATGTCTTGCCACTCTCATTTTCTCTCTCATGCTTTGTCAAGTCCTTTCCCTTAAGTACAAGTATACATCAGTTTAAGTATGCTAGATATTTTTTAAGTATGGATTTACAAAAACATTAGGGGAGGGTATTTGCATTTCAAAAGTTCTTTTCACTTTATACAAGATTCATAATAGAGTCCATTTAAGTATAAGTTCAATAGTATATCTCATTTCATAACAACTTATTTTAGATAAAACTTTTCAGGAATAAAACTCCCTGTAAACCCCTGTCCTTAGGAGACTTCCTTAGATATTCCAGGTGGTTCTAAAGGAAAATTAACTGCAAATTATTATGACATTTTTTAACCTGATTATATTATGATCATAATAGCAGGACCCAACCAACTCTTTACCAGAATGTTATGTTTCTGAATATGATACAACGCTTTTTCAGTCCAAAACTGACATGGTTTAATAATTCGCCACTATTGTCAAACAAGTTAGCTTAGGATTTTCCCACTAATTGTACATCCCCAAGAGTGGGGAACTATGTGGCTTTATTTTATTTTTAACTATTTTATGAACCTTTAGCTGTCTTAGGAATTAAGCTATGTTCTCTACCCTATAATTAGGTTAGGTCTCAACTTTTTTGGAAATTTTATCAACTCTAAGTCTGTTAAGATGCTCCTTAGAATCATAAACCAGTTGCTCATTCATTTGTTTGTTTTTGGTAAAAATTCAACCCAAAATTCAACTTTAATATTTTAAATTGGAAGAATGGAAATGGTAGGAGTAATGATTTATAGACTTTCTCACTAGAATAAAATTTCAACCTGGTATATATACACCAGTAACTATATAAAATCTCTGTAGTTAGAAATATTTTTGGAATCAAGAAGAAATTTGGATTTAAAAAATATACATTTTAGTAGCATGGGTAATAAAGGATAGGGATAGAGGGGAGAAATGCTAATAGGAAGATATATCAAAGAAAATTGAAATAAGAGCAGGAGTCGTTTAGAAAGATATTAGGGGAAATGATTTATTAAGCTAAACAAATAAGAAGAAGTATCTTAGTAAATAAGGACAGTTGGCATGTATGTAGGTGTGGTCTTGGGACTTTGCCACCCAGACCAGGGATTTGGGCTGTGGGGAAGGATGATGACCATCTGCTCCAAGTGACTCCTACTGGCTGATACACAGAGCTCAGTTGGCATCAGTCTCAGAGGAGACTGCCAGCCTTCCCATCGGGAAATAAGCAAAACAATGGCATTGCTGTCAAGCACAGAAATGAAGTTTAAGATTTAAGTAACTGGCAACTCAAAACAGGTCAGGGAACCTTAGAGTGTAATCCAGATTGATATAAGTTAGCTTGGTTGTGGAACAGGCCACGTTTGCAGTTAAAGGAGGATGCTTACAAAGCCAGGCAGAAGTGATCTACAGTGAATGTGGTAAGCAAAGACTGAAACTATTACAGCTCACTAGATACTTAGCACAACCTCTAACACCTCAATCAGACACAAAGAGGACAAGACTCCAAAGGGAAAAAAACCACACCCCATACACAAATTCGATTATATGAAAATAATGTAAATATTAGTGAGATTGAGACAATGTAATAAAAAGAGAATGTTCACCCATCTCCCCTGTCCTCACAACGAAGTTTATTTAAATGATCTTTTCTTTAAAAGACTTCAAAAGCCAGGACCAGTGAACTTTTTGTTACCTTAAGGAAATCTACATTTCTTTTTAAAGAACTTGAAATTAAGTTATAGTGTGACTTAAAGGGTTCAATTTTTTTAAATAGCCTTTAGAATTCAAAAACATCTTGTGAAAATAAATACACTTTCCAGTAAGAATCTTTTCACTTTCTCTG